>NW_017537700.1:686377-735916 GCF_001853355.1 Bactrocera latifrons
GCCGCGATGTGTTAATTTGGTGTACCCGCAAAACTAATACGACTATGTAAACTGACGTAACACGAAGGTTCGGTCAAGATCGCGAAGGACCTCTCCGAGCCGTTCGATACCAAACGAGATTTCGGACAAGGCGACTCCCTATTGTGCGACTTCTTCAATCTAATAAAGAAAATAATACGAGCTGCAGAGCTGAATAGAGAGGGTAAAATCTTCTATAAAAGTGTACAGTCGGTATCATTAGCCTCAACAACTGCGCTGTTAGTTCTTCTTTTCCCAGAATGGATAAAGAAGCGAAGCAAATGGGCGTAGTGGTAAAAGAGGGCAAGGCGAAATATCTCCTGTCATCAAACAAACAGACGTCGCCCTCACGACTAGGCTCGCACGTCCCTGTAGGATTTTCATGGAACCAGTATTAACACCAACAACAATAACAACCTCGAAATCCAACGCATAATAACTCTTGGTAACAGGTTCCACTTCGGCAATTGAAAAGTCCAGTCAGTAAGGTAATGTCGTCCGAATTGATGAAAACACTAAAGCAAGAGCAAGACCTACACTCCGTTGGAAAGACCAGGTGGAGAAGGTCTTGATTCTCTTCTTCTTAATTGGCGAGGACACCGCTTACGCGATTATAGCCGAGTTAACAACAGCGCGCCAGTCGTTTCTTATTTTCGCTACGTGGCGCCAATTGGATATTCCAAGCGTAGCCACGTCCTTCTCCAACTGGTCCTTCGAGCGGAGTGGAGGTCTTCCCCTTCCTCTGCTTCCCCCGGCGGTTACAGCGTCGGATACTTTCAGAGCTGGAGTATTTTCGTTCATTCGACAACATGACCTAGACATCCGCTGTCCATTAATTCGCTGAACTATGTCAATGTCGTCATATGTATATCTCATACAGCTCATCATTCCATCGAATGCGATATTCGCCGTGACCAACGCGCAAAGGACCATAAATCTTTCGCAGAACTTTTCTCTCGAAAACTCGCAACGACGACTCTTCAGTTTTTGCAGATGTCCAGATCGGTCTACTATAGCATATTTTTATACAATTTTATGCGACAAGAAATGCACCTGTAAATGGTATTCATGTTTCGGAGCCACCAAAGTTAAACTTTTGTCTTTTGTTTCATATGTTTACAACTTTTTGTTAATTCAGGTGATATGAATATTAAAATATCTTCAGCCGATGAATTCAGCCCCATTAACTACATAAGAAAACTGAACTTTATACTTAAATTTCACTGAGTCTCAGGCGCATGAGGTAATCACCTTACAAAGTTACATATTTTATGCAAATAAAAATTTGTACCAACAACGTAAAAAGTGCAAATAGGATTTCTTAATAATAAAACAAGGCGCAGACGCTTGTCGACATTGCGTAATGACCAAATGACACACTGACAAGTGACCGTTGCGTGCCAAACTTTGTTCGTTTGTCTGCATGTGTGTGTTTGTTTATGATTTGGCTGAAAGGCGCTAAATGAACTTATACACATACATACATATACTAAAATATACATACCCATGTCTATGCCATATTATCAATGTACATATGTACATATGTATATATATATGCGCTAAAATACGAGTTCCACCAGCCATGTAGCAGCTGCCAAATCGAGCAACGTAAATATTTACTGTAAATAGCAACAGCAACCGTGGCAACATTAAAATCGTTGCTGTAAACAACATTGACAATAACAACAATAGCACAACATATTCAAAGAAAATCGAAAGGAGTGCCACTTTCCATTTAATATAGCCATATATGTCGCGTCGCAGCAAGCCACAAAAACACGGTGGCGCACGCAAACACACAGACACACTTGTTGACTTACACCTGCGACTGTATATGTACATATGTACGTATGTGTGTGCTTGTGGAAGCGCGCTAAAACAAACTTGAACGAAAAAAAGCAAGGCTTACATACAACTTGCCACAAAAGGAAATTCATCATCTGCCACATGTGAAGACACTGCCATAAAGCATGGCCACAAACACACATACACACACATAGACACGCATACACTTACATTTTGTTGAGACATCATCCAATCGTCATTCATACATGCAGTTATCTGGCTGACTTGCTGAAGGCGAGAGTGAAGGCAAACGTCAACGTAATAAGGCTGCTTGTGGTACAAACAACAACAGCAGCAAAAACTGCGGCTGAGTTGCCAGTGATTTCAACAAGTACTTCTCGTATAATGTAATCATTAGCATCATCATTATCGGCCTCGGTTGCGCACGTGCGATTATTATCTTCAACATTCAGCAGCCTTCGTGGGCTAACCGCGTTGTTGCTTACATTGCACAGGTGTTGCTACAATCACATAGGTTGCGGCAATAGCGCGAGTTTTGAGATTATCATTAATTGTTTGGTAATAGTGAACTTACGTGGTTCACGGAGCTACTGGTCCCCGATTCATCAGAATGTGAATTGTTATTGGACCCTTCTCTAGTTACCGAGTCGTTAGTAAAAGTATTTGTAAATCTAGGAAACCCAGGCTTTGTAACCATATGTTTTTGAATGAAAATGGATCAAAAGCGAATGGGTATAAAATCGACCGAGTTAGTTCGGTCTATACTTTACATAGAATCTTGCATGATCTGAATATTATTTTCATTTGAGATACTCTGCATGGCAACCGAGATGCTTCAACCTTAGTCTGGCGAAAGCTGGTGGGAAAAGATGTTTATACCTCATTGCAAATTTGACAAGTTGCGTCCTCAAAATTGTAAGTCTCACCACAGAGGGCCAATGATATAGCGTCCAGTTAGAATGCCTATCATTGCAGCGATGTGAGCCTTGCTACGAGAGAAGGACAAGGGCCCTTTTATGTACCACCCTGAGCTAAAAGGCTTTCGGAACCCTACAAGTGCTGATTACTGACCAATGCACGAGGACAGAGAAACTCCTGCTTGTTTCCCTTCTGATGAAATATGAATATGTGTGCATTTTATTGCAAACGTCGTTTGAGTTCTTTTATTATGTAATTTACTAACTGATTCCCAATATCATTATCATACTTGGACACACTTTGAGATGTTAGAAGATATTTTACTGTTAGTTGAATCCCATGTATCGGCAAAGCACCTGGAAGCTATTACAAATCTGCTCGGACATCTTATTAGGTTGTCAAAAAAGTCTTGCGGTATTTTTGCTAGTTGGCGCTGAGAGCGCGTAGTTCAAGTTTTATTCGTCGCATCGGGTCATGCTATACCTTTCTGGAAAGACCATTTCAAGCAAGTGTTTGATTGATTGTCGTTTCTTTTAAGTCATTCGTGAGTTATATCATCTCAAACATGGAGCAAAATAAAGAGAAAATACGGCATATTTTACAGTACTACTACGATAAAGGCAAAAATGCATCTCAAGCCGCCAATAAAATTTGTGCAGTTTATGGAACCGATACAGTTTCCATTTCCACCGCACAATGATGGTTTTCTTCATTGTTGCAAAGCGGAAAATTCAATTAGGAAGTCTTGAAGTGATTATACCTCGTCTTCTTTAAAACAACTTCTGCAACTGGCACCCTGTAAAATTTTTAACTATACCGACTGAATAGAATTACACTTGAATTATATATAACTAGAGGAAGGAGAAACTCTAAAAAGACTTAAAAGTTTTGAAGAGGGAGCTTACGACTGCGCAACTGAGTGTAGTTCACCAGGCCCAACTCAATTCACTTAATACTCAGACGACTGATGAGCTCTGCTTCCATTCTGCTGTTAGAGGGACTCAAATACATTCCTTTGTAAGGTTATAACCTTGACAAATTTCTGCGAATCCATTATGACTAAGCAACCAATCGAGTCATATCTAGAAGTAACTAGATGTCGTTGATAATAATGTTGAATATTCAATAGTAAAAAATAATTGCTGGTAATAATAAAGCCTCGAACAGTCTGACGAACTACATGGAGCGACTGGTAATAATCGATAGAAAGGCGATTTTCCCGATGTTAAATTTGTTGCCACCGGCACTCATCTTCATATTGCCGGAAATAAAAATATGTGTTAAAAATTTTCTTATTTTGCAAGAATATTGAACTGTGTAGGTTCAGTTGAAATTCAGACCGCTTTCACGTAACATCCTGTATTTATTTCGCTTACAGGTTTCTTGTAGGGTCAACTTAGCCCTACAATTTTTTTATCGATATATTTTGCGGTGTTTCCGCCAACAGTAGGTATTTAACGAACAGTCGGAATCGAAATCAAAATCGATACTCTCATGAATCATTCAGTCGTTTATGTACAGATCATGATACACCAACACTCAACGGTTATCCGCAATGATAAATCGAATATAAATGATTTTGCAGCAAGTCATCATAATAACAACCTTCATTATTTGCTGATTTGCTGTTCATTTTCAGTGACGGAGGGCCAACAGTTTCATAATGTTGTTGTTCTTGTTGTAGATAAACACCAGTATCGATAATGATCGATTCAACCGCGAAAGTACATTGATGACGTTAATGATGGCTATGAGTCAAACGGTATACGTTTATTGGACAAGCTCATCGCTTTTGCTATTCAACGCTTACTGGTGTTATTGTAAGTTTTCACTTGTTTCTCTTTCATTTCTAGTACCCAATATGGCAAGTATGAATATATGGTACCTATGTATTAATGTACGTATTTATGTTGCCCAGCCATTAGACGCATGTTGCGGGCAGTTGCGGTGTAACATTCGATCATTTGCTCATTTTTTCAATCAGTGAATTAGTCAGTCAAGCAGTCAGGACAACGTAAACCGCCAATCAAAACGCGCTAAATGCTCTACACACGGGTACGTGTAATAGTAAATGTTTCTACATTAACCGCTTGTAAGTGCTACTGGCACACTCGTACGAACTTCTGCTGGCACGAAGCTCTGCGCATGCTTGCATGCAAGGTGTTATGTACATTGGTATGTATGTATGTTTGTAGGTCAGCATCGATGATATCGCCAAGTATTCGCCGGTGGTCGACTGCCAACTCTGCAACCTGCTGCGCCAGCGCAGCGATAATGAGCCACTTTTCCTTTCGACACGAGGACACATGCTTTAATATTTTAATTGTAAATCTCCCTGCATTGGCTAATTCTTTAATAGTGTTAATTGCAGAATTTGAAAATAAATTTGAGAAAATTATTAAACTGAGACGATTCTGTAATTATAAACACAGCTGCAGGTGAACACTTTACTTTATAGAGTCTAATAAGTTCTGTTATTGTTAGGCCAATGACTTTTCAGTACAAAAATTGTACTAAACTTTTTAAAGGAAAAAAATTTTAACTTTCGCTAAACTGAAGCTATAATAACCTTCACAGGTATATTGCTTATAACAACTATACATATTTATAACAAAATCTGACAACGTAATCGTAATTATTTCGTGAACACAATTTGTCAAATAAAAAGGTTTTCCATACAAGGACTTGATTTTGATCGGTCAGTTTACATTTCATACATGTATATGATCGGTCTGATTTGCACAAAGTGTTTGAAGATTGTAATGACGCCTTGTCATGTAATATATATGTGAGATTTCGTAAAGATAGATAGATATCGAATAAGAGACCTTCATATAAGGACTAGAGTTGGATCGTTCAGTTTGTATGGTAGCTATGTATATGCTATATTGGTCTGATATTGGCGCTTCCTACAAATGAGCAGCTATTTGGAGACAAAAGAGATCGTGTGCAAAATTTCTGATATATATCTCAAAAATTGTGTGACTAGTGCGCGTATGTATAGCGAGACGAACGGCTTTATTGCCGATGGCATGGATAAATCGTCACAGATTCTCTTGGTGTCGCAATGAAACGGTGTCGCGGTTTTTTCCATTTTACGCTTTCTCCCCTGCTGTCACTCCTGAGTCCGTATCAAGCACCTTTCAATACTTTTGAATATGATAAAATTCCTAGTGGTTTTCTATTGGAGCAGTGGGAGGCGCTATACTTAGTGTTTCAACTTCCATTCTGCATGCTCTGCATTCTGTCGGGTCTGACTTACAAAGTCTCAGTGGTGACAACTCAAAGGTAAGTGTCATGTGATAGCGATCACGAATTCACTCAACATCCGATTTTTTAATTACACTTCGATAGGTACCTTGTCACAAGCCACCTTTTTAAGAACTAGATAGTCTGTTCAACTTATAAGCAGACATTCTGTATTAAATTTATCATTATGGTCATATACTCCCTCTTTCCTAACTCTTCAATATGACATCTGTGAAATATCATAAAAAAACTACACTAACTTAACATAAACAAGACAACCGACTAGCGCACGTTAGAAAGACAGCGACACGAACGACACGGAATTCTAAATGTTTAATATTACAAATTAAATTAATTACTGAAATGATCAGACTTTCACAGAGTATAAATTCAGAACTCAAAATAATGTTCACCAACTAGGCTGCCTTGCCTTGTAAGCCCATTTTAGGGTCATAATACAACACAAATCAGTTGAAAAACCAAATATATTTGTAGACACCATGACTCGATTTTCAAAGTTGAGGTTAAGGTGAGAAATAGCAGATCAGCATATTTAACAGAACATTGAGAAGAGTTATATTCAAAGCCAATTTTGAATAGACTAGTTGCAATTGAAGCCATATATTCTTCGGCTAAATGACTAATCGAGATAATGCTGTCATGTGTATTTCTTTTCTCAGCCTCTGAAATTCATATAAATGGCGATTCTTATATGTATATGATATATATATATATATATGTAAGTAGATGAGTCGCTCCCTTTATCCGAATGAAAATGAATTCAGCATTAGATCCATACTTGTTTATTCTCCTACTGGTTTTCTAAGAATCAATTTGCGACTATGCTAAAGTAAGATAAGTGAAACAACAGCACAGGGCATAAATACGATAACCCAAACCATTTGCGATATTGAATATCAGAATTCAGTGAAAGTGACTTATTATGTCGGATTCATTTATTTCACCAGAAAACATTTAACTCAAACAAATAATAAGAGCTCACAAAATGACGTGTTAAGAGCAAGATTTTAGAATATCTTACCTACTTTCTCAGACCGGAATAATACTAACTCTCATAAATACGTTGTGTCATTCGAAAAAACATTCTTTAGAATTTAGTATTTGAAGATTATCTCGTGGAAATATTGGCCGTGGCCACGTCTCAGATGATCCATCCGTTGAGTCCAATTTTTGATGACTTGTTCGAACATTTCGACTGATAACTGCTGAATGACACGGGTGATGTTTTGCTCCAAGGCCTAAATCAAAGCGGGATTTGAGTAATGCGAGGGCGCTTGGAAAGGTTAAGCGGTGTCAGTTCTTGCACAAGCTATATTTTGTTTTAATTTGAGATCTCGACATAAAATGACCCAAGCCATTACATTATGATATCTTGGGTCAGCCATATAACCTAACATAGGGGATTCATGTTATAGTCAGAATAGCGAAGAGTCCCGAAAATGTATCTAGGGAGGCAGGAATAAATAGTATATACGTATGTATACTATATATATAAGTATATGCGTTATACAGCTTCCGATAAATTGTATATCCTTTGATTATTATGTTTCTTTGATTACCTTTTTACGTCTCGACTTTCGTATTCGCCTTTGCACCTGTGAATTGTGAAATGATCGAAATCTCAATGCCAGACAGCATGCTCCGTTCGTCGTCAATGCCAAACGATAATAGCGTTAATAACAGTAATAATAATATTCGTTGGAAATTCGTTCGATTAATAAAGAAAAAACTCGAGCATCCCACCAGCATTTCAATCCATTGTGTGCGTAAAACAACAAGAAATAAGTCGTTGAACTGGATTTATGTGGGTTACATTGTCATGTTTCTTTGACTGGCGGCATAATTTGTACACTCACTGTGCGTCTGCACAGTGGGCTTGAGCACCATCTGATAACTTAATTCTGCACACTTCTTCACTGCATCAATGTAAACGACGCACTAATGTAAAAGGAAAATATTTATGAATGTATGTTGCTTAAAAGCCGTCGTAATTTCTGTGGCAGCCGAATATCGAAATATTTTATCTTGCTTGGTACTCTGAAAAAAAGGTTCTTGCAGAACTTCACGAAAGTCTTTCCAATTAAAAGCTCTTAATTGTAACGTGAAGGACCTCTGCCTTGCAGTTTTAAATTTTTTTTCATCTCGTTTCGCAGTTTTTGTGGAAATTCAATGCTGTACAAAAAAGTCTAGTGCGATTTTTTCGTAAACCAAACCGTCTAAAAGAAGTTGAAGCCGATTACTTTGTGGTAGATTTTTTCTGTCTTTTTGAATTTTATAACTTCATAAAAAAAATTCATTTTAAATTGATAAACTTAGAAGTTCGTAAGAAATTTACTACTACAAAGTATTGTCCCTCTTAGCAAAAACAGTTAAATTTCACAAGCTTCTCTTGAGGCAAATTTTTTATCAGCAAAATCACTCACCACAGACAGCAACAATAATTTGGAGCTCGGTCCGGTCATAAGGAATTGGCAAACGTGTTAAGGATTACGATTTAAGGGCATGCATCTGAAATGTCCGGTCTCTTAGTTGTGGAGGTGCCGCTGCCAACCGGTATCCAGCTTTTTTCTTATGTAAATGCTCCACGGTAAAAACGGCACGATTTTCTGTGCATATATAGCTGCTGGTCAATCGACACAGTGCTAACACAACCGTCGGACTCAACGACTTCCAATATTTTATCAATGTTTTCGAGAACGTGGTGTATTTTCGCTATCAAAACCAAAATTGTGCATAATTGACTTTTACAATGTCAGCAAAACTATTCCGAATATGGCATATTTTCTCTTTGCTAATATCCATCTTTGACACGAGCTTTAACAACACTGGTCTAAGCAGTCACAAAACTGTATGAAAAAAAAACTTATCTTTTCAACGTCAAACAGCTTAAGGTCATATAGCTATAGGTTATACATATACAACGCGAGATATATGTAGATTACTAAAGCATCAACCGATTTTCAGTAATGCCATTTGTTCTTGGCGACGATACGATTTTGCAGTCAAGCTTTAAGAATTTATAACAAAATTCTTTATGGAGTATTTTCCAGGGAGTATTTTAAGTTTTTAAAGCTCATCACTGCTCGTTATATTGATTCTTTCGAAAACTACTCTGAAATTCGCTTTGAGAAAGGGTCCAAAGTTTAAAATTATGCAACTAAATATTCTTCAGAAACAATTCCAATTTACAAGACGATCGCGATTTACTTACAAATTTATTAGCAAGAAATATTTGTAGGCAACAACACATTGCATATATTAAAGTGAACAATGTCATTGAAATAATATGTCTTCAATCAAGTGGTGATAAATATCTGCATAACAAATGTCAAGTACTTGCGGCCAGCATTTGTAACCTGAGAAGTGCATTTAAAGAGCGGTTAAGTGCTGGGTATGCACATATGTACATATGTATGAATGAATGCTTATTTATTTTGTCGGACGGACAATTTCACAGCAAAGCATTGTTGTTGTCATATTTAGCAACGAGTTTTGGTCGGTATCGTATTGTCTTCTATGCCTTTGAACAATATGTTACACACTTTTGCCTAAGCGCATATATAGCAATATATACATACATACGTGCTTTTGTATGTCTTTCATAAGAAATGAACTGTACGGTGTAAACGTTATATGCAGAAAATGAAATTAAAAGTTGAGCAAAAAATACGTAACATTACTTTGGTATGCAGCTGACGCATACACACAGAAACGAACATATGAACATATGTGTGTAAAAGCAATTGAACAAGCGGCGAGCTTACACGATTTGTCTAATTGCAATTGAGCGAGCGTCAATCATCCTTAAACAACATACAAATGCCAAAGCAAGCATGCATGTGCCCAATAGATGTATGTATGTATGCATTTCTGTGCGTGTGGGTTGTATACATGCAACGCCTTAGCAATCAAATATGCGCAAAATAAAAGTAAAACCCCAAACGAAACATTCCATCGCGGATGTGAGGCAGCAAATTGTGAATTAAAATTCTGCAAGTCAATTCAAGTGGCGAAGTAAAGCCAGAGCCAAGCCATAGACAAGCCATATACGTATATACTTATATTTACATGTGTACATACAGACGCTTAAAAGCTTGGCTGCCGTTGTAGTCAGCGCAAGAAAAGCTGAGTTTGTGGTCGCTTGCTGCTTTTGGGGCGTAGTGGCGCAAATGAATGCGCAAAATTTATTACGCTATGGCAAAAATATTTGTTAAAAAAAAAAAAGTATGGCAATAATATGCAGCTTTGGCAGCTGGTTAGCTGCGGCGGAGGTGTAACAAAAAGCGACGTATGCTTAGATATGTATGTGTATGGTACATTTGTATATTAATTGCATGTAGACGATAAATCATTAAATATAATACCAGAGCAATTTGGTGATATTATAAATTCGGTGTTTGCAACAAACATTTTCGGGATCCCAAAATTTTTCGGGACTAATTTGTGAGTAAGATTCAAAACAAAGAAAAGAAAGAATGGCCTTCAAGTTACGATATTCAATGAAATGCCGAACCGGTTTAGTGTTCGCAATCCTGAAAATTTTCCGTACATGCTTATAAGTATGGTTAAAAAAATGCGAAAAAAACATAAGCATTAAACATAGTAAAGGTATTTCCAGATTAGTTTGGTCATACTATAAGCCCTTAACTCGAAGTAAAAATTTTCGAGATCCCGAAATTTATCGAGTCTGACATGTGAGTATGATAAATAAAGCATTTTCTTTAAGTTAGGATATCAACTGAAGTACAAAAACAATTTAATGTTCGGGATCCCGAAATTTTCTGGTACTCGCTTTTAAGTATGTTTCAATAAAAGTGTAACCTTTAAGGAAACATAAGAAAGGTAACACCACATTATTTTAGTATTACGGGAAGCTCGGAGCTTGAAAATCATTCTAAAAAAGAAAAATAAAGCCGAAAATTGAAATTTCAAATGAAATATTCAAAATATTATTACTAATATTATTACTAATATATACATTTAAGATGGAGTGATACTAAATCTACACTACCTTCTTTTGATAACTTTGAAATATTTGTATATTGCTACGGAATAACTGGATTTCCGTTGATAACGTGGAGAGGGAGGTCTATCTAGAGTTAAAAATACTTCTAGACGACAGGATTAGAAGTAGGAGGCAAGACCGTTGTGACAATCGTCATAACGGTCGAGTGATTTACAAGTACATCCGGGACGTTGAGTTTGTTGATGATAACCCAGACTTCGGATTGTGTCTGAGCTTGGCAAGTTGCTTATGGGGCATGAGCCTCTAAATACATTTTTCTATAATAGGTAACTATCGGATAACTCGGTGTGTCAGTGTGGGGCGCCGTGTGAAAAATGGGTTCACGTGATCGCGCAGTACTCGATGTACTCAGTTTAGGGTGTGGGGATAAGCTGGACTGATGGACGTTAAGATGTTACCAGTGCAATATCCACTAGTCGGGGCCGAACAGTTAGGGTCGTTTACGCTTGAATTGTTGAACTGGGAATTAGTGTTATCTTCTTGTGTGAATGGTGTGTGCATATGAGCGCTAACCCCAGTATGTAAGATCAACTGGTAGTAGTTTAATCTAAGAGGTTTTCTGGTACCATGGTGAGCAGGAGGCCTTAGATTATGACCAACCTGCTCATTGGGATTGACTTCTCGGGAAGTATTGTGGTGGTTGTGACTTAAATGCATTCAAACTATTCAAGTTTTCTCACGAGCAATAAAAAGGTAACAATGCTCAGCAGTTCAGTCTTTACTATGGCGACGGTCTGTGTACTGTATACTAATTTCTGAATCCCGAAAATCAGAAGTATTGATACTCGTTTTATTCTTTAAAAATATTAAAAAAAAAAACAAATTTAAAAATCCCGAACACTAGCTCATATTTTCGGGATCCCAAACAGATACAAATCGAAACATGGCAAGCTCATATATTATGCACATAAATTTCCTGCAGGCTTCGGTGCGAATTTATCCATCCATATGTAGATATTGCTGGCACCGGCTGCCCTTACGGAAGTCCGCGCCGTTTCACCGACACATACTCGTATATATGTACGAGTACATAGCTACGCAGAAGGCTTCTTCCAACTTGCCAAAAGCCGCTTTTGGTCGACACCTTGCTTCACTTGCTTGCGTTCTACCATATTCGAGTTATACTTTTTTTGTTGCTGAAATATGCCTTCTGGAATTCGTTCTAACCTCACTAACATTACAAAATATCCACCAGCATTGACACTTGCAATGAATCAGTGGCTGGGTCTGCGGGATTAAAAAGGCAAAGCCAACGCGCCGCTCTTGTATGGATTGGCTGTAAAATATTTTATAGTCTATCACCTAAGCGAAATTAATATGCAGCCCAGTGCTTAAGTTTATTATTTATAGTCACAAATGAATTTTACCTATGATAAATTTGCCTCTGTCGGATATTTAAATGGTCGGCTCCACGAAATCGGATGGCAAATTATAATAAATTGGCATTGTATGTGTTTTTAATTTTTAAGATTTGTCATTCATAGCTATAAAACGTTTTTTTAGTTTTTATTTTAGTTTCAGATGTAGAAGTAAAGCGAATTGGTTGTTTGCAAAGAAGTTATTGCTGACATTAAAAATGAGGCATCCGTAATACTCACTAAGCAAATAAAAGTGTGGGACGTTATGTACCTTAGATCGGGCATTTAGGGAAAAAAATAAAGCTATACAACTATTTTTAGGAATCGATTTAATGTTATTATTACTGTTATAAACTTCTATTGTCATTTTGGTTATTGCTATTTTTATCAGTATTCTAAATGTGCCGTTGGTCCAGAGTCCAACCAATGGCTTGTTTTTCATTTGTGATGCTAATAATTTGTATTAACCTCTTAACCACCGTTTAGATTAGATGCACTTAACATTATATAGGGTTAATTTGTATGCTAAGACCGAAATACCAAAACTTATTGATAAATTAAGATTGTAATTATAGAGATTTTTAAGGCAAATTTAAGGCAGTTGGTTAATTGTTCAGTTCTGCTGTTTTCATAATTTCCATAAGCTTCTCGTAGGTAGTATTTGGAAGCGAGATTTGAACTTTTCTATCTGATAATTAGAAAAAAGTAGAAAAATTGTTTCCACTTAAATGAAAAGCTCATACTTAGAAAGATTTCCGTTGAGGTGTTGAAGAACCTATTTTTCAGAGTACCTTAATTTATATAGATACATATAATATTTATATTAAGGACTGTACCGAAAAGAAACTGCACACTTTCAATTCAATATATCTCATGAAGTAGCCATTCTATCACATTGCGGTAAGTACTGTCAGAAAGCGTGATCAGTTCTGCTGCTATCGTTTTTTCTTTCTCCGTCGCGATGCCGAATGGATCAAATCTTGAAGCAAAGGCGTTGGCCTTAATAAACCAAAACGAGTCAATGTCTAAGTTAAGTAAAAATTACAGTCAAATTGTTTGTCCGCAATGAACTCCTAACCTATTGAAACGATGTTAGTAAAATATAGCACACTGTGTTCACTTTGATTCAATTTAAAAGATAGTGTAGTTTATATTAAGCAGACCAGTCTACAGACGGCCACAGTTTCCCATTGGTTTAATTATCGCCAAATCTATATCATAAATAAGTCTCAAAACCAAAAATAGCAATTTTCGGTTTAGATTAAATGCATTTCATTTTTCCATTCACAAATTATTGTATCAATCATTTTAGAAATTAAACCTCAGTTAGATTATAACAGCGGCATTAACAATTCCGTCTTTACCCATAAATAATATTTTCATTATATTGAATAGTTTATTGTAATAGCAGTTAATGTGTGCTATAGCCACAGCAGTGCGTGACCGGATCTACTGCTTAGTACAATATCATATATACTATATATACTATTTCCTATTACTCGTAAAGCATAAACGGTAACTTTCTTGAAGTATAATACACATTATAAGCAATTTGTTTTATGAGTGGGCTGAAAGTACAGAATGAACTTTAACAGTTCAATGTTAGACAAAAGTCCCACTCACTGCACACTGTAACCGTTTAACAGAGAGCAACAGATCACAGGCAAAAGTGGCTGACAATAAAAATACTATATATACATATACATATGTATGCATGAGCATACGTGAAAGCCACAACGGAAGCACTTACAACTTAAATGTATTATAAAAATTAGCCAACAACAAAAATACACACAACACAATCATATGCAACAGGCTACAAAGTCGCGTCGAGAGTGATAGTTACTTAAAATGAATTGTACAACAAATGCTCAAATGATAAAGAAAAAGTAATAGCAACAATAGCAAAACAATGAAGAGAAATGTGCGCACATACGTGAACGTGTGTGGAGGTCAAATTATATTGCACTAAATAACGTTACATTAAGTGGCCGCAAGTCCAACACAAACCTGACCTACTAAGCCACACCAGCGCTGACCACCAGTACCTTCGCTCGGAACCAACCAGCTTCGCATTGAGTTTGGTTATAAAGTACACGTGTGTGTGAACATTTCTGCTGCTCGTTTTTGCTAACTTTGTCTGCTGGTCGCTTGTCTTGTTCAATCTTTAACGTGCCCCAGTGTACTATTTACCCACTTATGTAAGTAAAATTATATTCATAAAGCAGACCACAGTACAAAAATGCTGAAGAATGCGCGCAAAAAGACAAACGAACAAATCCAAAGGTATGAAAAGGCAGCAAAACAATGCAAATTGCCGTTATTAGATGGTGGAAACAACAGTAACATGAGGAATGTATGCCGAAGAGTGTTGTGGCAAAGTACACATAAACACAAAAGCTGTTAACACACCGATTGTCAATCATGCTTGTAATGTTAATTAATGGAAGGAAATAAATTATTGATCGCGCTATGGGAAGTCGCACTTCCCTTTGCTTACTATCAACATGCATTTACTTCGCTTTTGCAAGGTAATGCTGGAGGTTTGGTTCACAGGTGACTGTTGCTTGAAAGAAAAATCCCGTACTCGTATGTAGGTTTTAAGGGCTATACTTTCAAAACGCGCTGATCTATGTCAATGCTTTTTAGATTATAAGCCGCACTTAACTAAAACAAATTGATTTGTTATTGTTTTTGCTGTTGCGTTAGTGGCAGAAAACGTTTCCCAAAACATTTGAGAAATGCTGACGTATAAACGGTTTTTGGACATATAAAAATTCGGTATTCCGGGAATTGGTTTTAAGCCATTTTCTTACACTTGCTAAGTTCTACAAGAAGTTTTATATATTTAGTGAAAACCTTAGAGAAATATGTTTTTGTAAAATTACTCACTCCTCTAAAACACCACCATAAGTAAAACAAAAAAACAAATAAAGACCAAAAATATATTTTGAAAACAAATCATCTATCGTAAGATCGTTCAAATCGGTCAAATAACGGGTGTTATTGGTCACGGTTGTAGTATATACCAGTCATAAATATACTGTCAAACAATCTGCGAGCATACATAATTTTCGCTGTTACCTTAATTTTGGGCAAATGCCTTACTATCCTAGATTTTTATATTTGGAAATAGTTTTACGCGAACTATCGTTTTGTATTCAAATATTTCGGTAGCTAAGAGAAGGCGCAGCATGATTATTGTTCCATGGTTTCTATACTCCAAAACTCGTCTTTTTAGTATATATCATTCATTTGATAAGTATTTTTTACATATGACTCAAGCAGCTCACGACTTCCGGTCTTTGACCAAGTATCCTCTGGGTAGCCTAAGAACATCCATTTGAAGGCGAGCTAAAGTGAGAAGGCGAAATATCCCCTACATAGGGTTGTGCGCTGGGTTTGGGACCCGTAAAAAAACACCCCAATGAAAAATTTTCAACAGCCTCGGATGAGAGACCCCCCTTCAATGTTGGGTAGTGGAAAAAGTATTTTCGTATAGATGTTGTTGCAGTCGTATATCTCCAGTACTACTAATCACATTGTGTCATATCATATAGTGTTGGCAAGGTGAGATTTTAAACTTCATTTATTTAAATTCGGGGATGTTGAAAAAAGCAACAGCTGTTCAAAAATAAGTGAAAATGGTAAGGAAATTCGCTATATTTTCAAATCTTTTATAAAAAAGGGAAGAATGTTACACAAGACACCAATGAAATTTGTGAAGTAGAGCTCTTGGGGGCCAAAAAAATTTGAGAATGTGGAACTGAAAGCAATATTTGATGAAGATTGTTGCCAAATAAAAGGATAATTCGCAGAGCCTTTTGAGGTTTAAAGGCAATAAGATACTTTCAAAATTAAAGAAATTTGCATTCAAGAAATTCTTGGTTGAACGTGACTGGTGGTGACAAATGTATTCATTACGACAATCTTTAATGAAAATGAGATATATGTGAAACTTGACCAATCCGTCAAATCAACGACAAAGCTTTAGGAAACAACGATTATTCATGTCATGAATATAGTTTTCTATAATTGGTGGCATCAGCAGGGCATGCTGTTTTAAAAGCTATTAAAACGAGGATAAATGAGAACGCTATGCCACTACAACTCATCAACTGCCGACAAATGCCTCAATTTTGCGATTAGACACGACCCAATATTTTTCCATCATGACAACGTTCGGTCCCATGTTCCAAAATCGGTTGAAAACTGATTAGAAAATAGTGGCTTGGAAGTTATGCCTCACGCGCTGTATATACCAGATTTTGCATCTTCTGACTACAATTTTTTGCGGTCGGAGAAAAACTTCTCCACTGAAATACAGCTCACATCAGAACCGAGTATCAAAAATTGGTTTGATTTACTCGTGGCCTCCAAGTCGGTGCAGTATGAGAAAATGTATAGATTCAGATGGATAACACTTTGAACAACGATATTTTTTAGCTTTCCCAGAAAAAACATTCAAATTTAAAAAAGTGGAAATGCATACAACCCATTTATTATTTAAAACTAAAATTTCAAGGGTTTGAAGAGTCCAATTGTCAAAAATGTTTTATTATATGCCCCTGAAGTACGAAAAAATAAATAAAATAATCATTGCTTCCTTTCTGGAGCAAATGCTGTGGTGAGACGTATTTTTATGAGCTTAGCGATTTTCATTTGTTCAGAGATATGGATCACAGGAATTGTATGAAATTTTTGGCCAAAAACAATACTGTAACGATACCCCAGCCTCAATACTCGCCAGTATGGTTCCATTTGACTTGTTTTATTTTCTAAAATAAGGAGAACCTTAGCGGGCCGTAGTTTTACAAGATAGATGAAAAACGCTGAGAGAGTTGTCCCCATTATATCGAATGAGAACTATGTTGAAGGCAAACCTAATGTAAATAATGTATATGTGTTTTTTCAAAAAAAACGCAAGTTTTCGTTCAAATCGTATATATAAAATTTCTTTTGCAGTCGATGTCTATCAAGTTCAATAATAAAATATTTGTTTTTATATGATTTCAAGGTAGCTGTGCTCAAAATTTTCATTTACACTGGTTGGCCAATTGAAGAGGAGAGTCGCAAAAACGTCTAAGTAGTCGGCATACTTAAGCCACCACTATTAGACTTTCATTCACTATATTTATGTATAAAATTAAGTATGTGTCCTCACTTACATATGTCAACCATCATATACCTGGATTTTGAAGTAAAAACATATATTATCGAAAAAAATCGGTAAAAGTGTTTTAAGACTAGGCTATCACATTGTGTGATTTTTTTTAAATAATAGTCGATGAGCAAGCAAGTGCCCTAGAAGATGAATTAGAATACTTAAACTGCTGATACCAGTGAGTTGTGCTACTTGGACACTTTTAAGAGTGTTTTTTTTTTTTCGAAATAACTAGCATTGACTCATAAGAATATATTACAAATATATCCAAACATAAATAACCTTATGTTATATAGAAGCTTGAACGCTCACATAGATCATAAAAATACTCTCAAGCAATCAAAGCAGATAAAAACGGCTTGCGCTTCCTTATTTAAAATCACATTAAATATCGGTAGGCCTTAATAGAAATTAAAGCAGCGAATCGACCATTCATAACTGCACTTAAACACACACATATATATGTATGTATATATGCATCTACAAAGCGGCAGTAGCGGCCAAAAATTGAACAAAAATTCGACAGCCGCGCCGCCGCGGCAATAAAAGTGTTTTTCAGACAAGAAACTCGTAAAAATCAAAGTGTTATGCGTTATCGAGAATGCCGATGCTTCAGCGATAATAAAAATGCAATGAACCAGCGCCACCACTACTGATCCCTTCTCACTTCGCGACCCAGTGCACAATAACAATGGGTAGAAATTCCGGTGCCGCACATACATACTATACATGCATACACACTTATATAAGCAGCACATATGTACACATAAGCGACCAAAAATCCCGTTGCACAAAGGCCTATATAACTATATACATACATGTGTGTATGTGTGAATTTGGGTGTATGCTACACCTGCGCTGCACTTCGGTGCCACCGATGCGGTAATGCCGGTTTTCCCAAGCAATTTCCTTAAAAGTGTGCACTTTTTTCTCTCACACAAAAATGGTACTTCTTTTCATGATGTCTGGTTTATTATAATTTTTAGCGTTACAATATTTACTAGCTCTTCTTCTTCTTTTTTCACTTGTTGAAGCGGTGAAATTGGTATTTTTTCTGCATTGCGCTTTGTTGCTGCATTATTGTTTATTTTCTCACTTTTTCTCGGTTTTGTAATCATTAGCTGAAGAGGTGGCAAATGTGAGTGAAAGTTTTTCACCTGCCGAGGCTGCTACACTGTGCACCAATAAGCTGGTTAGCTCTTTGGCTGGCTGACTGGTTGCTTGGCGGTTCGATGAGATTTTGATTATTTGGTCATTGGGCTGGTGCAACTTGTTGCACGTTGATGCTGTCTGTTGCCCGCAGCATAAAATCGTAAAATTCAATTGCGTATTGCATAAAAGACTGACGAAGGCGAGGTGAAAAATAAACATAATGGGTTAAACGTGCAAGCGCCAGCAAGACAGCATAACCGCGTAGCGGGATTTGCATACAGTGACATGCATACGTACACATATAATATATGTATATAATAATGTTAATATGTATTATACGCACTGCGCTGGCGCGTGATTAATATTTATGATCGTGCTTGCGGATTGTCTACGCGAAATGTTGAGTTGCGTATGCGCAGTGTACTACTTTAATATATACATAGATATAGTATAAGGTGTAATTTCACACAAATATCTCAACGCTATAGATTATATTCTTTATATTTACCAAGAATTTATGGAACTGTAAGGCGTCTATAAAGGAAGCTTTCTGTTAACCATACTGTATGGCACCGCTGAGTCATGCTCAATGAAGGATTTTGATATTATTGTTAAATAAAAAGAACTTTTAGTGATAATATGTTGTTGTTGTTATTGTAACCGCTTGAAAAAATAAATATTTGTGCAGAATATTAATGAGATGGCCGTCCTTATTCGGTTATAATTCGAAGTACGTCCCGGTTATATAGACACGACCCTTCCTGTGGCAGTATGGTTAATACAAACCAAAACCTTCCGACAATTTATGCAATTACGATATTTACACAACGTATCGTCAAAGTGTTAAAATTGATGCTTTAATACTTACGATTCAGTACATCATATTACATATATGGATCGTAAGGTTTTAAGCTTCCACCATCTAATATAACCAATATATAACCATTTTATAACCAAAACACACATTTTCTTTAAATATGAGAGTTTCTATTACACCGATTTTCCTTCACTTGTAAACTTCACCGTTAGATAACTAAATTACGTATTTCTGCGTATTTTTCCTCAAGCAAATTTTGTGGAGCTAAAACAAATATTTATTTGCTGCATATTTTTTCCCTTCGAGTACTCAAGTCTATAATTAATTCTTATATGTTTAACTATATTATTTTTTTGCTGCTCACATTTGTTTATACAAATTTCTACGTTCACTCTCTTAAGTATTTATTACAGTTTGTAATAGATAAATCAAAACAAAAATTTTATTTTTTAAGCAAAAAAGACTCAACTATTTCTACTGTTTATCCATTTCTTACACAATAACAAATGTTGCTTCACTCAAAATGCTATTCACAGATTAATTTTCCGAAAGCTGTCAAGTTTATGCGCACACCTTTTGAAGGATAAGGTTAACTAAAAATTATATGGAGTTTATTCTAGTAGCGCCATCTATGTTAATGCACGAAGAAGACAGACTCCACTGACCGAAAATGCTAGTTATAATAATTTTCAAATTATCGAGTTCACTAATACTAGTGCTAAAGCGCTAATTTTTCTAACCATAAAATGAGCTCATATTTCTCTTGATTTATGTTAATACACACATTTGAATGCTAATATAAGATCGGTATTGTCTCGGACAAATATACTAGAATTTTTATAAAAATAAAAAAAACTCAGCGACAATTGATTTGAAGTAATGTGCAGAAAAGAGAGATAGAGAGGGATATAAAGAGAGTTCTCGACAGAGGGACTCATTTCTTTTGGTCAATTGCTACAAGATTACTTGTTTAGAGATAAGTTGAGCCCATAATCTTATTATATAATAAGTCCACTAAAATGCAGCAATTTAGTGAATCATGGTTTCCAACCTAAGACAAACGAAAACTGACAATGACAATGTTAATGTTAAAAGCATGAGCAGTTTTTCGATCTAAGCTTATTCAATTTTCGGCATAAAAAGAAATTAGGGAAAAGTTCGAACAACGTTTTAAAGACTTTCGTTCATAAACTCTATAGCCACAGTTCACTGGGTATTGACTTATAAGCTTTTCACTTGAAGTTTATTAAACAATCAGGGTTTAAAAATGCACACAAAAAGATATAAATTTCATAGAAATTGGTTTGATAATGGTTTTGTTTAACTATGTAAACTTTGATCAAGACTTCGATATTCCAACAACCAAAATATATACATACATATGTATATATGTAGGTACTTCTGTATATACAATATGTTAAATTCCCGTGGTAGAACTTTATAAGTTCTGATACAATACATTAATTAAATAAGATCGAAATTTAGTTGTGATTCAGTCGAGCGCTAGCATTTAAATGCGAATGTCAATGGCACTGGAAATTACATACCACATATGTATATACCTTCCGGCTATGTTACAAATCCTGTGTAGATGGTGTGAAAACCGTTTGACTTACAACAACAGCAAAATCTGATACAGATTAATATTATTTACCTCGGCTGTGGCGGTCACGTATGAGGTTAAATGATAAACATAGTCGCGTGGTAAATCTAAATAAAGATACGAGCGAAGAGTAAACAAACTCAAATTTAGATTAAAAAACGAAAAATGAAATAAAACAAAGCACACAAAGGTCAACTACACACTTAAGTGCCGACGGCGCGCACATAATAAAGTGCTCAATTACAAAAACGAAATCTAAATTGATTTAATTAGTACAAAACAAAACCTGAGGGTTAACCAATGCATCATAGAGTGTGGAAACATTTTTTTTATTTTTTAAATGTTTTATTTTTTTAAATTTATTTATTAGATGTGTATAAGAGACAGGTAATGAAAGTGTTACCAACTTAGCAAAAACATTTTTTTTATTTTTTAAATGTTTTATTTTTTTAAATAACGGATGACATACTCAAAGGGTAAGGGCGGATAATTGGATTTCCTGTCTCTTATACACATCTATTTTTTTTTGGTATTTGTGTCCAGCAAAACTTTGCGCCACCTGCCACTAGCACAGGTGTGAATGCTTAATTAATACATATGCACATTCACATGCATATTTATATAAATAATTTATGCATTCGAGTATTTTTGACCGCTTCAACAACTGTCAAATATATGCCAAATAATTTTATACGCAATTCACGGTGATTTTTATGCACACACAAAATGCTGGCAATAAAAATGTTTGAACACCAAAATTATATCTACATATTATGTATGAATGTACATATATAGGGTAAAAAAATATTATAAATGATGATTACCTAAAAAGTGGGCCAACGACCAGTGAGCGTCCCATAACACAGTGAGTGGGAGCAAAACGAGCGCAAAAAGCAGAGAGAAGTGAATGTGTAACTGTATTTAATTATATGCACATATAATGGTGTATATAAAACCATAGGCCATGCCACATTCCACGCAAAAAAAAAATGGTAGCACATTTTGTATTGCGAATATTTATGTTTGCGGCTGTGTGTGCGTGTATATGTTGATAGTGCCTCAAGACAAACCAGTAATATTTCCCACGAAAGTCGAGCAAAACAGAAATAAAGCGCAATAAATGCAAAATAAAATGAAGTAATAAAACCGCTATGCAAAGAAAGACTATAATATTTATATAATATATACACATACATATTTGAAAATACATGCATATGTATGTATATGTATAGCTGCAATTACTACGCCGGTTCTTTGTTTTACCGTCCAATGCAATCACCTTTGACTTAACTAACTAACCCGCATATATTTAGTACTCATTACATGAGGCATAAGCTTAGATACATTAATACAACGTATATTGACAGAATACTTATGTTCCATATTAATCGCTTTTGTTATATAAAAAATCGAGAGAAACTCATATATATTTCTAGGCAACTAAAAAGCGTCGATGTTTTATTGACACATGCAAATGATATGATTAAGTGTTGATTACCGCTTGTGAGCAAGGGTGATCAATTGACATTATAAACGTTAATTATAAGCGGTGTTTTAGGCCGTGAACTAAAGATTTATCACATGAGAGCCAATCTTATTTCTCTTTTATTTATAGTTGGTTAAACTACGTCGCAATATAGAATGTATAAACGTACAGTGAACTTTTGGAACACAATTATTTATAGTAATATAGACACAAATCTAGATCTCATACCCGTTACGTTAAATTTACGCAAAACGCATTCGACCCACATCAAATATAAGTTTTTTGTTGATAATAAATAAAATCAAATAAACTCAAACTGACAATAAGAATTAAATGTTATCTAATGGACGCCCAAAAGCGGTTGTTACCGACGAAAACATTATGTTCAAAAAATAATTTTGACTGACCATAAAATGAAGTTGTTCGAGATAGAAGACACTCTAAAGATATCAACTGAACTTGTACATCATATCATTCACGAATATTTCAGTGCGGACAGCTCTTTACAAATTGGTAGCCGCGCGAGCACACTTTTGACTAAAAACAACGATGAGTTGATGATCAAAATGCGATAAATCGGTGTTTTAGAAATGTTCCATTTCCATGAATTGCAATGATGATTTCGGCTGGTTTTTGATGAATGCTGTGCGTGGATTCGATGGAATTTCCGGTGATCACGGATTTTGATTGGTCAACATGTTGATCGTCATTTATATCCTCCCGACCACTTTGAAAACGTTGAAACTACTACTCCACTCTGTTACGGGATAGGCAATCATCGCCATAATCTTGTTACATCAATTGAAACGTTTCGGTAAAAGTTTTACCAATTTTAAAACAAAATTTAATGTTGGATCTTTGTTCGAAGCTCATTTTCGCACCGATAACACAAACATACTGACACTTAAAACGTAATAACTTCACTTCCAATCAATGAAATATCATGAAATTATCACTGGACAATCGATAAAGATAGCAGATTCTAACGCACTAGTCGACATATAGATGGCGCCACCCGGGGGCGCTTAATTCAAAATTCCTGTTTACTTTGGAACGTATATTGTATAGTTTGTTTGATTCGCCACACTCTAACGTTGGCGCAGTTAGCTATCAGTACTTTTGTAGTGTTGAAAGTAAATTTAGTCCCCATTAAAATACACTGTATAACTAAATTTCTTCCCGAGTTTAACTAAATTCTCAAAATTATTTCCATAAATTTGTTGTAATGACTGGGTTCGATCCCACCTCATTTCAATGCCTCTATGCAAGTACTACTAATGAAACCATGGCTGATCCGTATATCGAAAAAATTGTGAAAAAATATCTATGAAAAGCTGTGGGTAGGTATCTTTGTCACCAATTAACTGTGGGCTTGACTACATAAAGACTTGGTGGTAAATGCTTTGCGATGTTTAATCGCGTTCCGAACGAGCATCCGTCACTTGGTAAACATCAGAACTCAGCAGACGCGAAAGAAGTGTTTTAAAAAAAAAAAAGGCATAGGGATGAAAGTTTTGAATTCCTGCCCTTCGTACATGACCATAAATATTTTTTTTTTCTTTTTTTTGAGATGATTATATTATTTGGAAGAATTGAAATAGTCCGGGGTTCACTGTAATCACACTTTTTGGATATTATTATAGTAAAGGAAAGATATTAAAACAATCAGAGCTTTACTGCATTCGACTCTACAGTTTATGCCACACTCAATTTCATTATTAATTCGTCTATCAATCCGTTTATTGACTTGAAATTATAAACACGTTCATTTTATGAATTCCAAGAGTCATCCACTCAATAAAATATGAGCTGACAACATTGTCAGTGAATAATATATAACATACATATACGGAAGATTACCTTATCCATATGTAATGCATGGCATTCGGTGAGACGAACGTGAGAAATTTTTAATTTAAGTTTATTTCATTTGGCTTTGTGGGCATTTCAATTATTTTCTTATTCAAATTGGACACCTTGGCGCCCTTTCTTATTATGTATTATTTTCAACTCTAGTAGCGCCTGCAGCAACACTCAATTGAAACAATCGCACCAACTGAATAGGGCCGAGAGTAGAAATTATATTTCAAAGCGGTTTCAGTCGCATTTTCGAACGTCACCTCAAGTTAGCTACGTACTATATATATTATCCATGTATTACTTATATGTAAAGCTGAATGATTTTTTGGAATAATTACAAAAACAAGTAAAAAGATAGGTAAACAAATTGCACTTCATGGCATGGAGCGGAAAATATATGTTTACATGCAGGTAAATAAGTATGAATTCTTAGGTAAGTATATACAGTTACTTACCAAATTGTTCGTTTCAGTCAATATTTACTTCACTCACGAAATTAGAACGTACAAAAAGTAATTTACTATTTATTCTCAGCTATGTTAGGTTAGATGGCTGATCCCTCAGCAATTGCGGGGGCACCGCACTTAGACTGATATGTGTGTACAGTATTTTATGATACCAAAAGAAACATTCATTTTGTTGGATATCAGCGATATCGTCCTGAACCTATCACAAATCTGCTCTGGTGTCTAATTTATCTTTCCACTAATTCACCTATGAGGTATGAGTATAAGATCCGGCAAAAGCGGAATGATTGCATTTCATTGTCTACAAAACAACTGATGCAGCTTATATCCGGTAGTAATTGAATACAGATCGGACAGAGTTCAATTATAACTTCTGCAACCATTGAAAGGAGCATTTGTTGAGAACAAATAGTTCCCTGGATGATTTACGAGTTACCCCGGACCAGAAGGATCTAGCGAGTGCACAGCTGGTGGTTGTTATTGTTGTTGTTATAACGGCAGAAATCTGAGTGGTTGACAGTCCTTGGCCGGATAAAAATCCGGGTTCGTTCCTGTTACCTAGACCCGACTATTGTGTGATCGGCTGTTGGTGGTCGAAAAGCGTTGGCTGACATGATCTGAGGCCCAAGAGTCTAGTACTTGTAGTGAACTGAAGAAGTCAACTGTGCTAATTAAGACCGAAATGCGTGTGCTAAAAAACTCATCAGTCTTGCAGTTTAAGCTGTGACCAAGCACCCAAACCAGTCCATTCATGAAATAACTGCATGCTGAAGATTTTAAACTCAGAATTTTGTCAAAATAATTAGCAAGATTAGCAGAGTCTATATAGAAATAACCGGTATATGTGTTTAAAAGCAGAACCTAGTGTAAGATTTGGATATATAATATTTATGTAAATGTTTTAAGTTCTTCAGAATAAAAACTCTCATTAACATTTTTTTTTGCCCAGGACCTCTAACATTATTTAAATCTAGAAAGACTTGACTGATGTATAAACTTCTGTCGACCGTTATCTGTACCAAAACTCCAATTCAAACGTTGGCCAAGCCAATATTGAGGGTCAGGAAGGTTTTACTATGTGAACGGTAAAATTGGCAGGGCAAACACTTAATTCGGACCTATCCTCTCAGCAACTGGAATGTCTGTAGTAAATAATCGCCCAGAAGTCATTAGCTAAAGCCAATAGAAGGGAATTGTTTTCCATCACAACCCCATCAGGCCATCAAATTCATCGATATGGGCTCGTAAAAAAATTGGGAAGCTTGATTGGAATAATCTTAAACATTCACCTTACAGTTTGTACTTGACATCAAGTGATCACTACCTGTTCGTGTCTATGGCAAATGATTTTACTGGTAGAAAATTCGCATCAAGAGAAGCTTGTGAAAATCGACTGTTTCAGTTTTCTGCCAATAAGAACGAAGGTTTCTTTCAGAAATTAAATGACTGATGACCTTTTATTAGTAAATTGTTTTTAATTTCCAAAATCCTTTATCTCTAAAAAATAAAATTTCATACACTTACGATTACATTCATGAATCACTGTAGGCACGTAAATACCTTTAAAGCTAAATCAATAGACATGTATCGCCAAATAGTTGAACGAACGACATGACCAAAAGCGTAAAACAAACAAATTTCATAAACAGCTACTACAACAAATAAAAATACCTACACATGTGCAAACGTGCTGCCTGGACGTTGGCCATTTTTAAGACTTGAACGTTGAACGCCTCAAGCATAAGTACTTTGCATTTCGATTACTTACTTATTATCTGCCTTAACAACAGTCAACAACATGCCAACACACACACACACACACAAACATATAAAGTGATATTCATTAATACATATTATTGTAAGTACGCTCGTCTGTCCGTTTGTTGGATAATTGAAACTCACCTTTCGGCATGCCACACGGTCCCTTCGTACGTGAGTTATCCAAAAAGTCCAAATCATATTTGCGCGCAGGTGGATAGGTGAGCGCCACATGTGCCTCGCCCAGCTGCAGTAGGCAGCAGATATGCAGGCAAGTGTACAATGCCGCAGCGGTGGAAACGATTGTTGCGGATGTTGTGGTCATTACGCCTGCTGACTTATGCCGTTGCCGGCGGCGATTATTGCTGTGCGCCGCATTCATTGTTGCTGCTGCTGTAGTTGTTGTTATTGTTCTGTTTTTATTATTGCTAACTTTTTGTTTGTTTAAGAGGTTATTTTCCAAATTTTTTAGTTAAATATCTTCTGTGTATTTTCTACGTGTCGTTACCCGTTATTTATTTGCATTTACTTTTTTGTTACAAAAACAAGAAAAAAAACTACTTAAGTGTGAGCAAATATTATTTCTATGCACTTTTTCACACTTTGCACTTTGTTTCAATCGTGTTTCAAGACTGCAGTTTACGCTCAGCCATTGATGTACCTGTAAATTTTGTTATTATTTATTGTGTTCTGATAATACCAATTTTATTTTACTTATTTAAATTTTTTCATTTCAATAAAAATAAAAAAAATAAATTTTAAATATAATATAAAAATTATTTTATTTTAATTATATTTTTGTTTATTATTATTATTATTACTATTTAATATACTTTCATTTAATTGCAATAAAAGTTTTTTGACTCGTAATATAAAATATATTTTTTTTTTAGTTCTGATTACTTATTTAGGGTTCTTTAATTTTTTTCATTTCATTGAAATAAATATTTTTTAAATTGTTATTTATTACTATTATTATTTTTATTTACTTTAAATTTTTTCATTTTATTAAAGTAAACTTATTTATGTATGTATATAAAAATATTTTATTTAATACTCCAAATAATTCATTTTCTTTTATTTACTTTATTTTACAATATTTGCTTTTAATATGTGAAAAATATTTCTTAGAGACTTGAAAAATAGTAATTAATGTTGCAAACAATTCAGCAATTTAGTAATTTAATATTTAATTAACTTAATATTTTATTTTGTTTTAGTAATTGTATCAACCATTTTGAAATATTTATATTATTTTTTATAATTTCTTCATTTTTACTTTTTAATTGTAACTTTTTAACACTGGATTGCCTAAGCAAGTTATATATATTCCCGAAAGGCAGTCATTTTGACTGCTTTCAGGCAATAGAGGTATAACTAAGCTCCCGTCTTTCTAGTGTTAATGAAAATATTTTTCAATTTTTTATTATAATTCTGCTTTATAATCAATCTATATGTTTTTTTCAATAATATTATTTTTCAATTTAATTTTTTTTTAATAAAATTTTAAATTTATTATTTTTTACTTAATTTTTTTCTTAAAAACATCTTATTACAACTTCAACATAAGCAATTTGCCAACTTTTTTGTTCTTTTTTGTTTTTGTACATTTTGTGTACATTTTGCTGGCGTGTGCTGTCACGTTCACGTGATTATTTCATTAGCATCATGCCAACAAAAAAAAAAATTAACAAAACAGAACCAAATTTTAATGCTGCAACGTTACTTAAATCACTTCTTTTTTTTTTTTTGCTGTGTAAATACTTTTCTTGTCACTTCGCACCTTCTTATTACACACACACTAAGCAGTTGCTAATTGCCGACTTCTTTGTATTTTTGCAATAATATTGCGTAACATTTAATTTGTTTGCACTTGTGGCATTTTTTCATGTATTTTTTTTTTATTTTCATCGTCCATTAGTTAAGTTTTCCAATTTTACCTTGTGGTTGTTGTGTTCTGATTGAATGGAAATTGCGCTAATTGAAGTTACGCCGTTTTAATCTATAAGTAGAAAAGAAAATGAAAGGTAACCATGAATTACAATTATAATATAATGTGTAATTATTTTTCAATAAAGCAAAATTACCCTTGATACGAAGTGAAAAAAATAAAATAAATTCCTAACCTAACTTGGTAGTCATAACCAAAAGTCGGAAACGTTCAACAGCGCTGCACAATACTAATATGACTCTAAAGTCCAGTTATTACAATATTCTAGAAAACTCTAAAGTATACTATATATACACATGTAATGTAATATATTGTAACATTTTTTCTCTGTTATTTTATGAAAATCGATAATAAAATTTTAGACAGGGGCGTCAATATCTTGAAGGTTCTGATGATGGAAGAGCATGTCCCAGAAATTTTGAGGGATGAGGAGATGGGAAATACCTTCCGCATAATAAGTGCTGTCGTCACAGCAACGGTATGTGTCACTGGCAGGTCCCTAAACTAAACAAAAACTTGCATACTCTAAACTAATATCATTGGAAATGATATTGACTTTATGATTTTTGAGCTTAAACTTGATCTTTTATAACTAGGACCATACAATTTTAATTTATGAGTTAAAATTTCTACAATGAAATATGACTATGAGAAAAAAATTAGATTTGTTCCACATCGCCTTTTTGTCTCAATTTTGTTGTCTTTTTTCGTAATTATACATTTTGAGATAAAATATATATATATGTATTTTTTCCAAGCGACATGAAGTTTTCAAGATAGTTGAAAAAGTCATTAAATATCACAAAACAAATATTATGAAAGTGCTGGTATTGATATGATATTTTATATCTAAAATTTTTAAAACCAAAACCAAAAATAATATTAATAAAAACAACAGCCAGCAATAATGAAAGAGGTCAAAAACGAAATTTTATATATTTAAAAGAGGCTGTGCATTGTTAAAATCTGTAATCAGATTAGTAACGCCAGGTTTAAATGCGCGGTGGTTACACGGACCGATTGATCAAAGCATATAATACCTACTTAGTATTATTTATACATATTTATATACATATGCAAATTTAATGCACCTGTAAATATGTGTAAATATATATATTTTTTTTTAATCTTATATAGAAAACTATATAGTATAGATATTTATATATAGACATATCATGATCATATTTATGTAAGTTGCATTGGTATATTTAATTTCATTTATTCATAATGAATTGGACACGTATCTAATAATGTTTAGATTTTGTGAATACATGCATATACACATCTATATGCATATACAGCACATACTTGTATATAAATAAATACGCCGAGTATAATATGCCTAAGCAAGCGCCTTTTTAATTGCATTGAACTTAATGAGCAAAGTTTATGAACTTCATTTACACGAGTATAAATTAAACACTTTCAAAGCTGCTTAAGAAGCGTGTGAAACTTAGCGGTAAATAAAAGTTTGAAATTTTGGTAATTTTTTAATGGAAAATTGGTGTAAGTATGCATTAAGCACATTCATTTACGGGTATTAGGTTTGATTGATTTAATGATGGAGAAACAGAAAAAGCGGGGCGAAGTGAAAACTCATATCAAGTTTTTAATGCCCTAGTACATGGGCCACTAAACCATAATAGTAGTATGAAAACATATAGTTTTTTAAACAGTGCAAGCATCAGGTACTTTTAGAGAAATTATTGCCTAATGTGGAATAAGTACTTATGAACTTTGTGAATATTTGACTTACGGGAAGTCTTTTAAAAGTTCCCAGGAAAAATCTGCTAGCATGAGTTCCATTTCGCTTGTCGGCGCTTCTCCATTACGGAAATGTACTGATGGAAGCGCTCGCCTTGTTCGTCACTTATGCGCGGAACACAATGCTCGCGACAGACTGCAGCAGCACGACTGTGAACTGAAAACAGCGTTGTGAATCCTACTACATGAACGTTTGTGAGAGGGCAGCAACATAACAATGGCCGGCATGTACACAAAACAACGGAGTTGTCCATTTTGCATGTACACAATTTCGTTGTGACCATACTAATACCTTGCACTTCAATGAAATTTTAATATTTTGTTCAAAGTGAAATTTTTTATGCAAAAAATAAGTATATAGATAAATTTATTTGTTTTAAATTATCAGTTGTTATTTTAAATGATGTAACAGAGCTATTTTATGCTTTTGTTTGTAAAATAACGACGGGTTTGTTAGAGCTTTAAGTAATATTACATTTTATATATTAGTGGCATCACCACTCTACCTCATCTCTCTATCTTCCATTCTACTGTCAACTCTACTGTCGTCCTACTGTCGTTGGCAAATATAGGATAAAATTGAAGTTAGCGAGAACGACAACTGTCGGCCTGCCGTCGTGTAGTTGTACAGCTGTCAAAATAGGTCCATCCATAAGAACGTGTGTATTTTAATATTTGACAGATGTCGTTTGCCGTCTGTCGCGAGCATAGTATTCCACACATCTCAGCACCTAAATTTGGGAAATCCAGATGAGACCCCAGCATATATTTTTAAAGACATATTACACCCCAAAGTTTTATATGAATGAAACAACTTTTGGTATTGTTTGGTATTTTGGTATTTCGAAAGAAAAAAATACAGCAGAAGCAGCATTTTGGCTTGATGACAATTGTCCAGATACTAGCCCAGTAAAATCAAGCAAAATTAATTATCAATGGTTATACTAAGTTAAGACGTGGAGAAATAAGCAGCAAAAACGGTGAACACAGTGGACGCCGTGGGCATGGTTGTTACCGAATAAAACATTAAAGAGGCCACAAAATAATTTTGGAAGACCGTGAAACAAATTTGTTCGAGATAGGAGGCACTCTATAGCTATCAACTGAACGCATATTTGAGTATGCGAAGACTATGGGCAAAGTGGGCGCCGCCCGATCTCACTTTTGACCAAATACAACGACGAGTTGATGATTCGGAGCAGTGTTTGGAGATGTTCAAGCGTAATAAATCCGAGTTGTKACAATAGATGGAACATTGATCCTTCATTTCACACCAAAGTGCAATCGACAGTCGTCGGAGTGGACTGCACTCCTTCCTGTTCTAAGATCTCAAAAGATCGCTTCCTGGGATGAAATATTAGTCGAATGAAGAGGTGATCGCCGAAACTGGTGCCTATGTTGAAATAAAGAACAAATCGTCAAATGGTATGCAAAAGTTGGAAGGTCGCTTTAAACAGTTTATCAACCTTTGAAGGGAACTTTGCTAAATTAAAAAATTATTTTGCCAAAAAATATGTTTTAATGTCTTAGGACGGGGACTTTCCAATTTGCCTGTTAACTGTTCAAATCGAATCTCTATAGCATATAGCTGCAAAGCAAACTGAACGATCGTAATCAAGTACTTGTATGGAAATTGTTTGATTTTACGAAGTATCTTAATAAAATTTGGTATCTGCAACGGTACAATCTACGAAGAAATTGTTTTGATAAAGTCATTATATAGCTACCCTACAAACTGATCGCTCGAAGTTCTTGTAAGGAGAATTTTGCATTTGTAAAGGATATTACAGCGTCGGTGGGAACGAAGTCAACGTTTTTTCCTACTTTTATTTACACCTCTAAAATTCACTTATGTACATAATTGAGTATAACAACCTAATTTTAAGTACATTTTTTTACTCAAATAATGTTGAAAAAAGTCGAACATATCTAAATACCACAAGGTAAGAATTATTTTGTTTACCTAAACAAAATCACGCTCTCTGTTAATGGGTGTGGGAAAACAATTACTATAATCGCTGCTACCAACAGATTTAACTGTCAACAATTGTGTTGTACAAAGTAAATACAGAAAATAATTGTATCAAAACTCCAAAATCCCATGACACAAGTAAGCAAAAACTCGATATTTATGAAAAAACCCGAAATATTTTATCTTATTCTTAACACACTCAAAGGCATTCAGCGGCGAGTGGGCGTTGGTAGAAACTCGAATGTTGTCATATTCAAACACAAATACCACTTTTAATGACAGTAAAATATATTTTCACGCTATAAAACTGTCAATGCGGATATGAGGGATTAACATAGATTAATAACTTCGTTGACTTTGACCAGTGGGCAGGTGCAATGCAGGTTGCTGTCATGAGCTTTTGCGTGAACGATTATAATTTTATTCAGCATTCACAAAATATTTGAATGTGTTTTTCATAGAGGTCGTAAAAAGTGTAGTTCACTTAGTTAAATATGTCACAAAATTCTTTTCAGAATTTCGTTAATTAAATTTAAAGTGTCACAGTTGCTTTACAACGACAACAAAGTCCCCGATTTGTTATCTCTCTGTGTATATCTGACATGAGAAAGCTATTCATATAATCCGTAAACCATTTGTAGGTCAGTTGTCTATTTGACTCTGTCAATCATAACTATTAGTTCTTGACAATCAGCACCTGAATTTAAGCTATACAAATGTTTATATTCATTATAAATGGAGCCATGTGTAGAAGTTTACGCAAGTGAGGAAAGTTCTCTGAGCGCCATTCACTAGGGAGGAAACGATTCTTTTACATACGGCACAAGCAGCTCACGATTTCCGGCCTCCATTTGAAGGCGAGCTAAAGTAAGAAGATAAATCATCCCTCTCCATGGTTGTTCGTTGGGCGACGCGCCACGTAAGAAAACACCTCCAATGAAACAAAGAAAACATCCAGAGAGACCCCCTTTTTGATGACCACCACTGCAAACGTATTAAGGATAACGATTTAAGGGCATGCTCCTGGAATGTCCGGTCCCAGCTAGTTGAGGTCGGCGTAAAAATAAATACTGACTGACATTTACTACAGTGGTTATATAAAGGAGCGAAATCTCGGTGTAGGATTCCTTGTGAGAGAGAGACTCCGTCGCCGAGCATTCACCCCGGTGTATGAATGTCCAGCCACAATCCGCATCACAGCGAAGTTCTTCAAAATATCGATGATTTTCGACCACATCCCGAAAGAAGAGCTGCCCCAGACACTATGTCAAGATCGTGCTTGAGAACGAGACTTCACGGGGGCTCGAAATATGGGCTAGTACTAGATTCCTGCATAGAAAAATTCATCAAGCTGTCTCCGGATCGAAAAGCTACCAACCAGTTTTTACCACCAGTGTTTTGGATGTGCGTACGCTCCTAGATCCTAGCATTGCAAACCTTACTGAACACACTAATAAAATTTGATACAAATAGGTAAAGAAACATGATATTTCATTTCTGTCTACCCAGCTGTCTGTATACACGCGAACTAGTCATTTGCCAGTTCCTTCCATATCAGAGTTAGGTGCCAATCAAATTGTGATAACAAATTTAAGTTCTTGTCTGGACCACTTTTTAATTTGAGAAGATATCTTCCCGAAGATCAGCATGGGTCATTTTCCCAGGCAACGGTACAAGCTCCGAAATCTTCAACCGAAATCAAGTTGGACATAAAATCTTTTTTAATTTCTAAGACCACTTTAGATTCGTTCACCGAAGTTAACGTTTTTTGTTATTTCTAAACAAATATTCGTCAATCGAACTAAGTGTATATAAAACGATTTCCTGAGTATGAAAGTAATATATCTGAAGTCGTATTAAAGCAAGATCTCCTAGAAATTAAGGTAATACTTACATCACAAGATCTGCTTAAAACTTTCTTTACTTTATAGAACTAATTGCTATTTAAATATTTCTCATTCAGTAACACGTTTCCGTAACTCAACTCGACCAAAACGGAAAATTTAATTTCGTAGTGACGTTATATTTCTGCTGTGAGCTGACGTATTCCATTGATCTCAGTATAAATACTCAACTACATGGAATTCTATAAGCGATCGGTATGTAATATTTGGAGACTGATTTCATTTTTGCGATTTTGAGGAGCACAACAACAAATTCCCACCTCTTTAAAATCGCAATAATAATTGATATTCTAAAATTTGATTTAAGTCGTGCAGAATTCATTTTTAACACTATATCGTTACTTTCCAGCATTCTTAAAGAATGAGTCCGAATGCAGTGTCTCATTAGAAACCTGAACCACTTCAACTAACCTTAATTAAACATATAAAGTAAACAGGCAAAGTCGTCGAATTACCAAATTACAACACACCCACTCACATTTGAGAAATGTTCGATTGCACCATTTTCCGCGCGATAACCAATTGTTGCATGCAACTTGACACCTTTTAAAGCCATTTAATTTAATTAGCAATTAGCACGCAACGAAATTCTAAATCGGCTACAAAATCCACTCACAACACAAATAACAGCAACAAACAGGCTCAAACAGCGCTAAACGGCTTGTAACAGTAAGAGAGATAAATAAAAAACAAATATAAACAAATGCAGCAAAAGTATGAAAGTTACGAGTTAAAACCAGTTGACCAGTTGATCAGTGACTTACTGCCACAAATTAGTTCGCTCGCAAAGGCTTCACAGCGCTAACACTTGCCTATACACAATAGATACATACACACATGTATATAAAAATATGAGAGTCTTAATGAATACAGTTACCGACGTAATGAAATAAAACAAAGCATACAGAAAAATAAACAAGTTCAAATTAACCATTTAATTCTACTTCTTGTTGTTGTACTTGTTATTAGTTCAGAAAAGTGAATGACAAATTCCAAAACAATTGTAGTCGAGTTTTATGAGCGGCCTTTGTAAGTACAGTGGAGACTTGTTTGCAGCAAATGTGTTGTTTATTGTGGAAAACTTCAAATAAATGCTTCAACAAGAGATTTTACTTTTTAGAGCTATATGTTCGAGCGGTATGCAAATATTTTAAATATCCTTAAGCTCCTAAAAATAGGCTCAATGGACTCTGGAAAAGTTCCAAGAAGATCCGAAGCTTTCGAGCCAAATTTTTTTCAACGATGAGGTCCATTTCTGGCCAATTTGAGACGAAGAGCAACCTGAATAGATTTAAAATCTTACTTTTTATTCAGAAAAAACAACGGTTTGGTGTAATATGTTGACCGGTGGAACCATATTTCTTCAAAAATAATGCCGGTGAGAACGTAATCGTTAATGGCGACCAAGATTACCGACTATTTTTTGCCCGAAATTGAAGGTCGTGATCTCGGCGACATTTGGTTTCAACAAGACGGCGCCACTTCCCACACATTGCATCAATGGGCTTATTGAGGGAATAGGAAATTTTACGTTTTGGGCCAATCGATTGGCCACCAATGCCGAAGAACGTTAATAAAAATTATCCATTAAATTTGAACCTCGAAATGGATGCCCCTTTACATATAGGCTTTCTATCATAAATTCAGAATATAAACTTTAATCTGTGTATTTTTTAACGAGCATTTCTATGCCCACAATAGCACCTCGTTAACTTTTGATTGAATTTAAATTTAACTAATGAAGTAATAATAAATAATGTTATATATGCCTGTGTGCATTGTGAGTAAAAGTGTATTTATGTATACATATGTATAATAATAATTTTCTCTGATGAAGTCAGTTGTGCCTGAGTATAGCCAGTCACGAGCTCGTAGAGCGGCTGAATTAATTAAAGTTATACAAATAAAAGGATAATAATAATCATAAAGAAAGAAACAAAACAAATGCATAAATAAAGCTGCCAATAACAAAACAAACATATTATTAACATATTTATTTATTATAGAAAATATTATTCACGAAGCAGTTCAAAAGAAGAATGTTGTTGAGCAAGTTTTATTTGACAGCGCTAGAACACGAGTGTGAATACAGTATAGCTAAACTATTTGTTAATATGCTTAGCATATATATATGTATGTATATATATATATATATATTTATTTATTTATTAAAATATCCATACGTATGGCTCTACTATATGATAAAATACCTACTAAATGAGTTGTTGGTATGCTGAAAGCAAAGCCAATAATCAGCAAGAGCTTTGTATTATTTCAAACTAGTAAATAGTTATTAGCTATTAGAACTAAAAATATCATTTCAATCATAAGTTATTTCTTCTTGATTTACAGTGTAACCAATTATTATCGCTATGTGCATAGTACAGTGGAAATAACAGCAAAGGCCAGAAAGGATAATTTGTATACTATTGGAAAATGTTTTGTGTACTTCTGATCTTGATCTACATATATACGAGTGTGTTCAAAAAGTATCGCGAATTTTGAATTTTCGCGGGTTACGTATATTCGARDTWCGAATTTTTTGTGGCGTTATGTTGGTACTCATGTCTCTCACTTATGCCGACAAGCTCGGCCATTTTAAATGTTCATTTAATTGTTGACAGCTGCTTTGCTTGCTCGTGTTTTGGATCGTCTTCGATTTTTACCTATTCAAAAAAATGGATCAAAGAACCTGTATCAAATTTTGTGTGAAAAACGAAATTAAGCGCGCGGATGCATTCCGAATGTTGACTGTGGCATACGGAGAAGCTACCTTGGACCGAAGCAACGTTTATCGGTGGGACAAAATGTTCTCAGAAAGCCGAGAAGATGTGACAAAAATTGGCTTTTGCACCACGATAACGCTCCTGATCACACATCGTTGCTAGTGCGCGACTTTTTGGCCAAAAACAACACACTAATGATGCCGCAGCCACCATATTCCCCAGATCTGGCCCCCTGTGACTTTTTCTTGTTCCCTAAACTGAAGAGGCCCATGAAAGGACGACGTTACGCTTCTCTTGACGARATAAAGASGGCATCGAAGGAGGAGCTGAAGAAAATAAAAAAAAAATGATTTTTTGAAGTGCTTCGAAGATTGGGAAAACCGTTGGCACAATTGTATAATATCTCATGGGGATTACTTTGAAAGGGAAAAAATAGATATTCATGAATAAATAAATAATTTTTGAAAAAACACAAAATTCGCGATCTGAATGGGTTGTAAACAATTTTTAGCACTAGCATTTACGCGTTGGTTCGCATTTGTGAACATCTCATAGAACAAACTAGTGAGTGGAACTGGTTTACATCCAGCGATTTGGTTAACTTACTTCAGAGCACAATCAACGATTAGCAATACCAGAATTCCATGAGTACATGATTCTCAGGTGTATCTTAGCCTCAGATTTTACATGGTACTTCAAAGATATATTCAAACAAGTGCCATACAAACCTTAACCGCGTATTACCAGGTGCACCGGTATGAAGTATTCTTTTGTGAAAATGAAAACTAAATTTAATTTGAGAAAAGTAAAAAAAAATGCATTCAAAGTATTAATTATTGCTTTTATACATTTCTGGCAACTTCTGGATACAATGCCAATAGAAATGTTCGTATTTTGAAGCCAACCAATGAGACATGCAATTTTTGACTTAATCATAAGAATCGAAGTGCTACTCAGCCAATGCGCGTCGCATCGATGAAAAGAAATCATTGGCCTGGAATTGTTTGTTATGCAAAATTATACATGGCTGCAATTTGCTTATGAAAAAGTATCATCTTTATCCAATATTGCTTGCAGTTTGGTGTCTTAAAACTTTTTTGGAGGTTTTCCACGTTCTTCATTTCTCATATCAAAATCTTTACCTCTGTACCGTTGAAACTATGTTTCGCATGTTGCTTAAATTTCACCTACAATCTGAGCCTGGAGAACAACCACAGAATATCTCTTGTCAGCAGGTACTACTTTGGGATCGGTAGGCAATTGAAAAGCAGATCCTACTCTCGACGAACAAAGTCTCATATCAATCCCGTCCTATTATACGTACCGAAACATTCGAGGGAACTTTTCTCCAAAAGGCCTTTGAAAATGTTCGCTTGAGCGGTGGGTATGGGAGAAGATGAAATCACAAACTGTAAGAGCTCTACCGGAACATGGATGAAGCTAAGCGCATAAAAATCCAACGAATGCGCTGGTTAGGCCTAGTCGTACACACAGAAGGTGCTGCTTTGGCCAGAAGCTCCTTCGCTTCGATAGCTGTGCGAAAAGAAAAGAAGGGAAGAAAGGGACCCCACGCATCGACTAGAGATTAATGGGGACCTGTCCGCACTTAGTATGTACAACTGGCGCGACCTGCCAAATGATAGATGCTACCGGCGAAATTTTGTGTTCTAGGCCCAGACCGACCATTGTTTGTAGCGCCATAGAAAAAGACCTTGAAATCCAACGCCGAATCATTCTTGCCAACGGTGCTACTTTGGACTGTCTAGGCAATTGAAAAGTAAAGTCGACGAACAAAGACCAAACTCTACAAATATCTCATCATTTCCATCCTGATATACGGTGCGGAAGCATGAATGATTAGGAGTGTTCGAGAGAAAGATTTTGTGGAAGACTTATGGTCCTTTGGTTCGCTTTGGTAACGGTGATGAAGATCTCCACTTCGTTGGATAGATCAGGTGCAGAGGAATCTGGCTGCAATTGGTATCTCGAAATGGCACAAAATAGCGGAAAGAAGAACGACAGGCGCGCTGTTGTAAACTCGTCAACAATAACTGTGTAAGCGGTGTCTATTCCAGTAAAGAAGAAGCAGCATGTGTCAGAATTTTGACAGGTATTACCATCGTATGGGTGGGTTTTAACTGCAAGAACTCTAAAGACCACCTAAATACATATATAGTATATTTATAAAATATATATTAAATAGTTAATACAAATTAAGCATTAATTAATCAAATTCGTAAATTACGCTTAAAAATGTTAGCTATTACTCATCCACTGCTTACTTTTACTTTATTTTTCTCTTCAAATCACCAATAATGGTCGTATGAAAACATATTTTTCAATTAATTAAGCAAAAACAAAACAGCCCCCAACGCTTTTTACGAACTCAGAGCGGTTTGACAACATCGCCGCAGCAGTTAACCGCCATTCAATAATCTGATTTCCGTCTCCGCCTTAAAACCGCTAGTCAATGACTAAACACTACAACAATCATCTTTCTACTAACCATTGTTATTATTGTTGGCATTTTCATTTCATAGATGCGCAATTAATATCGCTTGCACTCGCGGCGCAATGGATTTTGTGCGTTCGCGTCATAAGCGGCTTGTTGACCTTGCGCCGCAGCAAAAACGAGCAAATAAGCAAGCAAAATGAAAAATGAAAAATAAAACAAATAAAATATCGTATTTAGTAGACTCCTACAAAGGTATGCCAGAGCAAATAACACACACATAAATGAGACAAGCATTCAAACACATGTGCTTTTACAAACAACAACAACTCAGCGAGACAAACAAATACAGCTGAAACAACAACAAGCCCAGCAAATGCCAATAGCAATGAGTAATAACAAGCAAGTATAAAGAAATATTTAAATGTGCATGAAATCAGCAACTCGAATTTCTAAGCTTTGCACAGCTTCTCGATGGACGGGTGTTCGGCATTTGGTATTCTGATACATGCAAAATGCACACAAAGGCGAGGAGTGAATACCCTGTGGGAATAAGAACGCCACTAATCTTCTTCTCTATTGGCGTAGACACTTCTTATACATTTGTAGCCGAGTAAACAACAGCGAGCCAATGATCTCTCCAACGGACTGGAGGTCTTCCTGTTCCTTTGCTTCCACCAGCGCGTACTGAATCGAAAACCTTAAATGATGAAGTGTTCTCTTCCATCCGGACATCGTGACCTAGCCAGCGCAGCCACTGTCTCTTGAATTGCGGCGTCGTTCATCTCGTACAGCTCATCTGTCCATCAACTGCGATACTCGCCGTTGCCAATGCGCCAAAGACCTTTCACAAAACTTTTCTCTCCAACACTTCTAAGGCCGACTCATCATGTCATTGGCCATGCCTCCGCACCATATAGCAGGACGGAAGTTATGAGGGACTTGTTGAGTTTGGTCTTTGTTCATCGGGAGAAGACTTTACTTTTTAATTGCCTACTAAGTTCGGCAAGAGTGTTTCTGTGTTAGATTTCAAGGCTGATATTGTTTTCGGTGTTGATGCTGCTTTCAAAATAAAGGAAATTATATATAACTTCAAAGTTATGACTTTCAACAGTAACGTGCGAGGCAAGCTGCAAATGCAGACATTCTGCTGTTACAGTGCAAAAATGAGCGAAATCGGACAGTAATCTCGCCTGGTTCCCATAAACAGGCAATTTTAAATTCCTTTTGATTCTTTCAATTTCCAGTATACAAACTACTAAACTATATATCGGAACAAAAATTCGCACGAATATTTCCCTTACCGTATGCCAACTCAGGTCTAAAAATTGTCAAAATCAAACCATAAATTTACAAAATACCGCAAATGTGGAGTCCAGAGCGAAAACATAATATAATTACTTATTGTTCTACTGTTCCTACTTGTGGGTGTTATAACTGGCCATTAATCAATCGGGACTTAAGCGGCAATTATAAAAATTTTTTCGGATGACAGTTCTAAAAGTTGCTTGAAGAAGACGAGAAAAAATAACGTAAGCACTTACTTCTGGTATGTCCCGCTTTTGTCAGATCAGAGCTAAAATACCTTGGATATCATTTTAGGGCTTTAGGTAACCAGGTGTATTAACGAAACACATAAGCAAGTTTAAAAGAGGTTCTAGGCGCTTTTACGAAATTCAATATCCAACTATAACAATTCTAAGTATGATCACCAGTTCTTGGAATATATAGATATTTATATTTAGGGTCATACGCGTAAAACACAATAACGCCCAAAGGGAGGATATCTCACTCAATGACAAAAATTTCAGCATAAGCTTTTCTTTCTGTAATTTCTTTTAACCATGTGTCGTTCGAAATCGGTTATAAAATTGTACGACCCTTCATTTGCCAATTAACATTCGCGTTACAAATGAGAATATCCTCATATTTTTCAAATTTGTAGAGTAACGAATCGAACAAACAACTAACTTAAGTCGAGCAAAAATGCAATATCAAACTGAGAAGTGTTCAATGTTCAAAATGTGTAGGCCAGTGGGCTATTTTTGGCACCTGTAGGACAGAAACTCTTTTAGACTAGTTAAGCTTTTTGTAGACTATGTACATGGCTTATCGGTAACAAACAAAAAATGCAGTGATTTATTAGCTCGATCTGCACTGAAACTTTTTGTATCCTTAACAAATTCACCTGTTACTTTCAGCGCGAAGTATTTAACAACGTTTGCACAATGTAGCAGATTCCAATTCCTGCAGGGTATTCATAATATGCGTATAATTGCAATACTGCGTAGGTGCACACCAAGAGTGATATTGTTGTTTAGTTTTATTAACAAAATATTTTTTCACATTTTTGTCTTGCGTTTTTCTATGGTTTTTCTAGTCTCACTTCGTTTTATATTTGGATCAATGTCAACGGTCTAACAGCAAAACAAGTAATAGCTGTAGTAATAACAGTAATGCCAACATCATAACGCCAACACCAGCTGTAGCAGCACTGTTAGCAACAACAACATCGAAGAACCGCTTCATAAGTCTAACAGTTGTGACCTTATTGCTAATTACTTCAAGAATAACATCAACAAGTGGAAACTTGCAGTCACTCGCCTTAGCTGGCCTGCTACCGTTGGCTACCGCTGGCGACTATCCGACGGTCATATGAGCTACTGCTGTCTAGCCATCACACTGACCAGACCGAACATCACTCACTTCACACAAGCGCGTTGCACATTTGATGCATGCATATGAATAAATTTATATAACTTTTAATACATATACATAAATAAATAAAAGTACATGTGTTTGTATGTGTATGTATTTTATGCTTTAATAAGCGAATAGTTGAGTGACAAGTTGCTGACAAGACGGCAGCGTTATGCAGCCACGCTGGTGGCCACTTGTTAGAATGCATACACACACACTTAGAAAAATATGTTTATATACTATGGATGCATGTGTGTGTATGCATGTACGTGTCGTCATTTGGTTATCATACACTCATATTGAAGCAAAGTTTAAGTTTTGGTTATAAAATGGTTATATATGGGTTATTCTATCTGATAGCGATTTTTAATTTTTTATTTTATTTATTTATTTTTTTTTTTTTGATGATATATATTTTTTTTTTTTGCATTTTAGGTGAAGATATATAGTTTCAGTTACTTCTAGTTGGTTATGCATATTTCGGTTTTATCTTTGTGCATATTTTTTATTGTTGCTCGTCAAAATTTTACATTAAATTCTATTTTTGTTCACAACAAAACAAGTTCGCTGAAATCATTAAAATACATTTGGCAAACGGATACTTAAAGTTTTAAAATTTTGATTTGATTTTTTTTTTTCAATTTTAATTTTGCTATTATAATCACAGCTTCGAAGTACATACGAACATACTTAACTATGCTATACAATTAATAATAATGTTTTTGCGAGTTTTTCGGTTTGCCAAAACACTTCACTCTAAAACTTTAATAACAGTTTCACTTTTCATGCAAATTTCAGTTAAAATTATTTTTAATTTAATATTTTTAATTACTGAAGAAAATTAAAAAAAAATCACGGTAAGTGTATTCCTTGGCAGAAGTGAGTAAAATCTCCGGTACACAAACAGATGAAGTTCATAGGTAAACTTCCTAAAAACAAAAAGCAAATTCTCAAAAAATAACAGTAAATAGCGGGTGTTTTTTAGATGTTAGGTTTTTCATTCTGGAAATCAATAATTTTAATCAGTTCATGATTTTGTTATCTAATTTGTTTATAATTTTCTTAAATTAATTGCAAATAAAACATATTCACAAAAAATATAAAAAAGAGGCTTTCAGTGAGGCAATACCTTTTTTGGACTAGGCCTTTTCGAGAGCTGTTACTTGATTTATACTTCGTTTGGCTTATGGCCAGCCAGCAGACTAATAATTATTCACTTTCAGCAACACATTAAGGTCTGCGTCTAATATGTAGAGCAGAGTCTGTAATTCGAGCAACTATAAACCTTTTTCCTACCATATTTACTCCAGTAGTTAATGCGCATTCTCAGAGCTGACATAAAATGCGCACCGAAGGCACTATTACTGCTGTGGAGCCGAGTATCCCTTAATGCGTTCATTTGAAATTGCGCGCTACAATTGCAGCTGCGCCGCCCATCCACTTTATTTAAGATTTTTGGAAAGGATCTTAGTTTGTGAGCTTACATAATCCTACTGGTACAAAAATGAAGCCGAACGACTATCAAACGTTTCGCACATTCTGTGAATGGGCTCAAAGCGAAATAACCACCGATCGTGATTTTCACAAACAAATTTGGTTCAGCGTTCATTGAAGCACATTTTTGGTTGAATGAGGGTACGTTAATAAGCCAAATTGTCGCATTTGGAATGAGTAAATACGCAAGTCAATATTTGGTGTGCTTTCTGCGCGAGGAATGTCTTCAAATGTGAAGCTGACCATAATGTTGAAGTCAAATGGAGAACGCTATAAAATCATGGTTAATGACTTTTTATTGAAGGATGTTGATGTGGATGACCTTCGATTTCAACAAGACGGTGATATATGCCACACAGCCAACGAAACAATCAATATATTGAATCAAACTGAGCTGATCTATTGTGGTGTTATGTGTACGCAATTGCGAAGTCACTTGGCTACGCCCGAGATGAATCGGAGCGTTATTGCTGACTTATGGCCCTAATAGCTGCAAAAAGTCGAGCCATGCGCGATGGGCACTTGCTCGAAATCAGTTTAAAAGCACAATGGTAAAACCCTTATCTTTATAATAAAATTAAATGTTTGGCTACAACATTAAAATACATATTTTGCTTGAAATTCACTGTCCAAAAAAAAAACACATTGACAGTTATACTTTAAAAGACTATAACTCAAAAAATATTTCAAATATTAATTTAATACTGTATTGTGTGATTGCTGAAGGTATAGACCACCGATATTTTTTCGAACAATAGTTACATATTTAAAATCATTAGGTTTTGAAAATTCTAGACTGAGGCAATGGCGATACAATGAATGGTTGGTGATTCGACTTATTTTATTTTACACATACATTGTAACACAAGCCTACGAGTGGTACAAAGCATTCGAGGGTACGAAATCCGTTCTAGCACGACTAATCCCGATAAAGCTTAATTTTTTTCAAAAAGAGTACCGTAAACAGGTCCCTTTGGACATGCTTGATCGTGCGATTTCCGAGCCCACATTCATGGAGAACATTATGACTACCTATGAGACATGGGTACTTACAAACAAGTCAACAATCATCGGAATGGAGGGAAAAACCAAAGAAAACTACAACAAAGCCTCAAAAAACAAGTTGATGCTCACTGTTTTTTCGACATTCGTGGTTTAATGCATCTTGAATTTGTTCCGGAGGGACAGCCGGTCAATAGGGACTTCTATTTGGCAATATTGAGATGTTGCATGAAAACATCTCTCGAAAACGGTCGGAATTGTGGAAGAGCAATTCATTAATTTTACGTTTGTAACCGATTTTAAAGCCAAAACGTAATGAATACCATCGATCAACCACTGTATTCAACAAAAAGTGCTTACGAAAAGAATTTCGAGGACTGGAGAACTGGAGAAAAAATAAATATTGATGAATAATTAAATATTTTGCGTTTTATTTAGAATTTCGTGCCTTTTTTGTCACTATGTGTATAGGGTATGAGCTATTTTAACAAAAGCATTGGAGAAACTCTAAAAAATAAATTTTAATACGAACAAAGTATGAATGCTATTTCGACAATGTTGCAACACCTCAACCGCTCTAATCATAAATTCACGCTATTGAGTTTAAAATAACACGAAAATTCGAAAGGAATTTGTGTCAAATCAACATAGCGCAAGCCGATAAATATTTATCGATAGTTGCAATAGCAATGCGATAAATGATAAGGCAAACAAAACAAGCAAAAATTAGCCAACAAAGCTATTGGAATCAAAACGCAAGAAGTTTACTCAAGTACTTATTTAATATTTACGCAATGAGTGTCTTTGTTTTTGTTGTTGTCTAATTATGGGCGTTAAGCTGGCAACTGAAATCCCAAACACGAGCGAGTGCATTGCCAAAGCAACGGCATCTAGCAAATAAGTGCGTAAGTGTGCGCAAATATTGTGTTGATTTTGTCTTTATTTATTAAACTATTACTTTTGTTTGATATTTGAAGGCAAGCGTGCATGATTTATTAGGTTACCGTTAGTTTTTCGTTTTCGTTGCGTTTTTTTTTCGATTTTCAAGTTGCTTGCATTTGCAATGAGATGAAGGCAAAGCGGCGCATTGTGTAATCGCACAATAAACTAACTAACCAACTCACTGCTACCTAATGTAACAATAACAATAACAACAACAACATATGGAAGACAACAAACTTTAAAAATCGAAAAGAAAAAGACCCTGGAGAAAAATGCAAGCGAAAAAGTCAAATAAAGTGAAAAATTGTGGGTAAGAGCCAAAAGTGGGTATACCGACATAAATGCAGCAACAGTAATAGCAACAACAGCAACAGCAACTACTTAAGTAGCAATAGTAACAGCGGCAACAACAAAAGCAGCAAATACGCCACAATGCAATTGGTTTGTTGCAACAATAACAAAAGCAGATAACGGCAATCGTAAATTTTACACACTTGTCCGTTGCAGAAATATCTATGTTGTTGTTTTTGTTGCTGATTACTTTTTGCTTAGCCAAAAATCACTGGTGCATTCATTCACATTTTATGGTAACAGCGGTGGAATTGCAACAGCAATAGCAACAACACATGGGCACATATTCCAACGAAAACGCGAATGCAACAAAATTGCCAGCATGAACAAGTAAGGTAGTGGCGACATCGAGTGGGACCGAGTATAATAAACTATATGTTGATTGTATTTACATATTATATGTATGTATGTATGTTAAAAATAAATAATATGAAATTTCCCAACAACTGTTACCACAATCTCTCAAAGCAAACCCCCTTTTATGAAATAAAGGAAATTTTTACTTCACATCACTCTTTTATTGAAGCCAATCGATCAACATCATCAGCTCTTTGTATCGAGTAAACTTTTGAAATATGAACAAATCAGTGATAAGACTAACGTATGCAACGACTTGCCGCATTTTGCGTCGAAATTTCAAATTGTAAGTGCTTTCGATCCAAAATTTGTTCAGCGATGAGGCCCATTTCTGGCTCAATGTGTGTGTAAACAAGCAAGGTTGCGACAATCCTGAAAAGATTTAAGCGCATCGGTCCATATTTCTTAAAAAACAATGCCATTGAGAACGTCTCCGTGCCTTAATAGTCGACTACTTGATGAGTGAAATTGAAGCTCGTGATCTTGGTGACATTTGGTTTCCACAATACGGCGCCACTTTTCACACATCGAATCAAATAAAGGGTTTATTGAGAGAACACCAAACTCACCGAAGTAGCAGATAATTTTACGTTTTGGGTCGGAAAATTTTCAACAGTATCTATAGTTGGCCTAACAAGGCATTGCTGCCATAAATGTAACGAATATATAGTATTTACTTGTATATATGCTTTATAGTATTTGACTCGATACTATTACAGTGTGTGACAAAAGTAAGTTTATTTATCTAAAAAATTTAATTAAACATTGCTGGAATGAAAGTCAACATCACATTTAAGTAATTTCCCCTGCTTAACGACAAATTAATCATTAGTAGTTCCACAAACTATCACGTTTCGAGCGAAATGATTGAAAACAAGAAAACATTCAACTACAATAATATTCTTAGAAGCTATAAGCCAATTTATTCGGAGATTGCAGTACTAAGTTTTCCTCACTAGTTCTGCAATTTGACTGGTCAATTTGTATGGCTGATATATGCTATAGTGGTCTGATATTGGCGGTTCCGGCGAATGAGCAGCTTCGTGGGGAAATCATCTGCAAAATTTCGTACCGATATCTCAATAACCGAGGACGCCTATATATAAACGGAATGAATGGATTTAGCCCGTCACGCTAAACATTAATGTAGTTATTTCAAGAGGCTCCGATGAACTTTACAAACACCGTGGCTACAGTGACTGTTGAGGGTATAAATATCGTCATATACGACAATGTGAGATTTAAACTTAAAAAAATGGCACAGTCACCTACTATATAATATAGTCCATGCTGCCAGAAAGCTGCCAACCGTCCCAGTTAAAATATACAGATATATCAAAATAATAAAATTTTCTAAAAATATTGAATAACTTTTATGTAAAAATAGCGATCTATGTAAAATCGATCAAATTTCGTTAAAAATATCATATATGTAAAATCGACTATTTTTGTTAAAAATATCGATAATATCCTCTCGCTTTACATTTATAAATATTTAATATTCATTTACAGATCTCTACTTACATTTCTTAAGTAACCATTCATGTGAAGCACATTGTATATTTTTATGGAGTTATACAAGTATTTCCGAGCAAGTAAGCGAAGCAGTTAAAATGGTCTTGGCCACATTGGCGTACATTGGCTCAATACGAGTCACAACTTACAGCTAAGTTAAATATTTGCTAAGTTGTGTGCTCGCGCCAAAATTTCTTCACGGTTGCACCGAATTTATATTTCAACTTCAAAGTGAATGAACAGTGATTTGAAATAATTATTAGTACGGCACAAGGTTGCCACTTCCAAAAGTAGTTGTCGGCCTATTTTAATTTCAGTGTAATTGGCTCAATCGGCAGGAGGGGTAATAAGAACAACTCAGGCGCAATTTATCACTAATATATTATACATATTAAAATGTATCAATAAATATTTCACTATTATTATATTAAATTTACCACAGTTCTAGTGTCCATAAATAAAAATATTTATTATTTGATTGAATTTAAAAAGCTACTATATTAGTTTAAGTAAATATATTTAATGAATTCGGAACCGCTGCTTCTTTTTTATATGTATGTACACATATCTATATATATTTATCAATTTTTACGTATTCCATTGCCTTTTTTGCTTCGCTTCGTTCAACTCGTTACTTTTTTGCTGCGCTTGCTTTCCTGTCATCAATTGTGCATCAACGTAGACGCCCACAAAAGTAAGTAGCGCACAAAACTGTTATGAGCCGCGGAGCGCGACCTACATTGGAACGCCTAAATGTTGCAATTTTTTTTGAGCTACCGCCATAATTAGTACGGCCGAAAAAGTAGAATTACAGCGTCTCAAATAGAAATTAAACCTAGTATAAGCCGCTTGTAAGGAATTTGTTCTCTCATTATCTGAAATTATTGAAAAACAGTGCATCAATAGTATCCCCATATTTACATTATTTAAACATTAGAAACATTGCCTCAGTATTCTAGGCAATCCACGATTCATAACATGTAACGATTTTGTAAGTACCATAGACGTGTTTCAAAGTAACGCTATCATACTTTTTAATACTTCTCTCGATCAACCCAAACGAGGCTTTTTTGAACGATTGAGACAATTAAATCACCTGATTGATCACATGACGATCTTGCAATATCAGTTTCCACACAGCATTATTTAGTTTCCGGAACAACAACTGATTTTGGACGACCTTTACGAAATTCGTTTTGCTGTGACTACGGCCACGCTTAAATGCATATGATCAGTAAACACTGTTCCTTAATGGTTGTTCATCGCCAAAAATTTAATTAAATCCATCGATGCATTGTCGGTGAGTTAATTCACGTCGAAAGTTAGAAAAAAAAATAATCAGCCGAAATTTTCGCGAATTAAATTTCATTTTTTGGCCGAGATGAATGCTTTAAGTCACTTTAAACAACACAAGTAGCGCTCGTATGTCAAAGCGTTCTGGGTATGCATTACATCAAAAATGTCAAACTTTAAGATAAATTTGTGAGTAGCCAGACCTATGTATTACAACAGGCATTAAGGGTGTCCTCTATAGGCAGCTACTGAAACTGAAAAGTTAGTGAAGTTTAGTAAATAACTTAATGAGGACAAAAGTTTGTCCAACAAAACAAACGTCAACCAGAGGATATACTTGAAGTATATGAGTCATACACTGACCGACATATTCGACATAAGGTTTGTTAGAAAAACAAAAAACAAAAATCAAA
>NW_017537700.1:735931-760746 GCF_001853355.1 Bactrocera latifrons
GTATATGGGAGTTAGGGTAGTATTGAGCCGATCTTAAATATTAACTATTATCATACCACATAATAAACAAATGTTTCTTAGCTTTCATTAAGGTATCTCACATACAGTCACCAACCATATAAAATAAAGTCAGACGGAAAATCTCAACCCTTTCTTGAGAAATTTCCATAGTATACCCCATACAATTACCGATATTTAACTGTAGATACTGAGGTCCACATATTCGGTACTTAGGGGCTTAAACAGTTTTTGTTGGATTTGCACAATTGATCATAGGGTGGCATACTTTAAAATAATTATTAGTGCAAATTTTTATCCCGTTATATTAATTGTTTCTTGATTGTGTACTGGAATTTAATATTTTTTATTTATTAGGGACGTATTCGTGGTTGTGGTCTGAGTTGGCCAAGATAGGGATGTGAAACGAATTCCAGGCGCTCAATTTAGTATTAATCGGAGGAGCAAGTCCCGAAATACAGGATTTCGCCAAAAGTGGGCGGTCATCCAATTTTCACAAAGGTCCCCATAAAACTCTCGTATCATCTCGGACACCAAATTTAATGTCACTGTCATATTTAGTTATTGATGTATTGCGCTTTTAGTAGTTTTTCACAGTGCCGTTAAATGTGGAGTAAATAAAATTAGCTTCCAATTTCATATCGATAGCAGTTCAAATGATATTTTTGCTGAGCGAATTTGGAAACATGCACATTGGACTTATTATACGGCGCAGCCACACCACATACGCAAAAATTTTCTTCCCACTTGTGTCTCTTCCTGCTGCAATCCTCTTTGCTGAATTAGCGTTTTATATTGCCATTTAGTGCTTAGATGTGGACTTTATGGTTTTCGGTTAATGGCGTCTTATGGGCATGGCAGTGGTCCGATTTTTTTTATACGAAGGAACCTGCATAGAAAGTTTCATCAAGATACCTCAATTTCTACTCAAGTTACACCTTGCACGGACGGACGGGCAAACAGAAAGCTTAACGGATTTCAACTTTTCTCGTCCTTCTAATCATTTATATATATGTATGTATATAACCCTATATCTTTATCGCTTAGTTTTAGGTGATACGTACAACCGTTAGGTGAACAAAACTGTTATTATCTGTAGAAACATGTTATCTTTAAAAATAATAAAAAGTTATATAGCAGAATTAACAAAAACTTTTTCACCAAAAATGTTTGAAATTCGGGCTTCTAGGCTAGAATACACCCTTAAGAAAGGGGTGTTAGGCGCCGAATTAAGAAGGCGAGGCTTTTGGGCCCCTAGTAGTGGAGAAACGTGAAAAGTTGTGGGATCAGCAAGTGGCTAGATAGTAATTTCTGTGTGTTTGAAAAACAATCAATTCAATGCAAAAATAATGAACTTTATTTTACTAGACCTAACATCTACCACAAAGTAATATTTTCTCAAAAGTTATGAATTAATCCGTGAAATTATTCTTCTCAAAAACTCTGAATCGGTAATTTTATCAACAAGAATCAAAATACTTTCATTTTCAAAAACTAAGCCCGTTCAGTGCAACAAAATCTCGCGGCTTTTACCGCTTCTCGATTATATCACTTTTCATTTCGCGCCACTTCTCCGCCTTGATTGCGCGTTTTAGTTGATTGCAGTTGCATTGTTGTAATCGTTTTATGCAACAAAAATTCAAAAACGAAAACAAATCACAGCCAACATAATAATATTGAAATTGTTTTTGTTGTTGTAATTGCATTCAGCAGCGCCATTGTAAGCCGCTTTGATGCCACTGCTTGTAGCGATTTGTACACTTTTCAATTTTGTTGCCGTTGTTATAAGTAGCTATGACCCGTACATACATATGTATGCATGTATATTTATTTGAGGTTGAATAAACAATGCTTTGCGCGGCGAAAAATTGTTTACAACAAAACGTACACAAATAGACGCTGATCAAAAACAAAAAGTGCAGCAAATACCGCCATGTAACGGCGTCTGCCGCACAGCGCCTACAACAACAAAACAGAAATAACAATGCAATCAAGTTGTTGCAGTGTGCAACAAAGCTGAGTTGGGAAAGCAATAAGCGGCAACGACACAAACAACAAAGCATAGCTATGATGCATTACAACGCACACACACACACATGTGTCATGCCCTGGCTGTAAGTGAACACGATGACGTCACAACAACAACTACAGCGCATAGCAGCGATTACAATTTTTATGAATGAACGAAATTTTCGTCTCCTTTATTTGAACTACTCGACATCTAGACGCTAAGCTTTTTGCGCGGTAAGCATTTATAGGGGGCTTGAATTTTTCGCTACAAACTCATATGTATAGTATGTCTTTGCGTATAACTGTAAATTAAAAGTTGATGCTTGATTTCGTTGCAATGTGGTTTTATGTTGCAGGAAGAATATGATAACCGAAATCTAAAATAACTTTATTTACTTTAAATTGACCACCAAAGCTTTTAAAACCATTTAATTTACTTTAGGTATATTTCCACCAAATACCTTTGAAAGTCAAATAGACCAACTGTTCAAATTTGACCCAGACTGGGACCCATATTAGGTACGTGAATCAATAATTTTTCTTCCTAGATTTTTACAACATTTTTCTATATTTTTCTGAATTTCAATCTCCATATGTTCATTAGTGTATGTTTGGCAGCTATTTATCCGAAAAGCGATTTTAAGCTTGAATAAAAAACTAAAAACGTGTTTGCCTGGAATTTTTTACGTCCAATAGAATAACAGCTACGGTATAGTTGAAAATGTTGAAAAGTGTTTAGTGGACTCAACGTTATCACGAATACAAGTAACAGCTAAATTAAAAAGCCCCTGTCTCCCGTAGTAAAAAAACATTTTTTGGCAAAATTCCTTTTTTTTTTTATTCAACTCAGTTCCCTTCAAGGCTAATATACTCATTAAAGCCGCTCTCCAAATTTTCGATACCATTTTTGTAATACGATATATCTTTTGCTTCAAAATACCCATCAGTTTCGGCGAACACCTTTATTCGCCGAAAATCCCAGCGAATATTCATTTGAGATTTGGGAACAAGAAATAGTTGCTGAGGGTCAGGTTTGGAGAGTACGGTGAATTCGGAAGCAGTTCGAAGCCCAATTTCTGAATTATTGGCATCGTTTTCACTGATCTGTGAAAACGGGCTTTCCTTTTTCTATAAAAGCAAAAAATGATAAGCATTTATGGGGATTTTCGGAGATTTTGTCCTTCAAACAGTTTAAACACTATCTAATAATCGTTGTTGTTAATAGGTCTTTCTTTTCAAGTTAGTCAATAGGCGGTAGGTTTCACCCACTTTACACCCAGCTTTCACATACCCAAATATTCGGGAATGATATGCTGAACACTTTCAGATGATATCGTTAGAGTACCTGCTATCTCGAACAACTTGACTTTATGGTCATACCAAATTACTTTGTAGAGTTTTTTTGATGTCTTCGTCGGTAACAACCACATTTGGGAGTCCACTGCGTTCATCGTCTTCAGTTCTCACTTCACCACGTCTAAACTTAGCATACCAATCCCTAATTGTTGATATTCCTGGGAAGTGTTCGGAAACTCGTCATCAAGCCAAGTGTTTACTTCAACTATATTTTTCCCTTCAAAACCATATGAATTTTAGTCTAAGTGTCGGGGTCTTTTCAACTGGCCTGTTATTTAAATGACACAAAGCATTTAGTCAAGATTGTGAAGACATCAAAAATATTTCTTGACGTGAGTCGTTTATCCACTTCTTATTTTGGCGATAAGATATGGAAAAGTTAAAGAAATAGTGCAATAAAAAGTTCTTAGTATCAGCAAGATAGCAGAGTATCTAAACATCACCTATGAAACAACTCTAGTAGCAATCGGTGGTAGCAGTCCGGTTGGTCTAAAATATAATGAACTGACAGCACTTTATGGCTTATTTTGGGCCGATATCTGCAGTTGTGACAAATGAGCAGTTTATTGAGAAGAAAAGAACGATTTGCAAATAGAGCGATATTTCAAAAACTGAGGGATTAGTTCGCGTATACACAGACAGACGATTAAGGCGAAATCTACTCAGTTCGTCACGATCATATACACATATACTTTAAAGGGTCTCGGACATTTCCTTCAGGGATTGCTGTAAGTGGTCACAGCTGCCGTTTTTCTTAAATTTTTAATAAATATCATATAATATTTTCTTTCTTCCAAACAAAGTATTATCCATATTATGAAGACATAATCAACACTCTTTTTTTACTTTAGCTATTTGAACATTATATCTGAGTTTTAATTTTATGAAATTATCTACGAATGCTCTCTATTTCTATTCACTCTGCATTCTTTGAACCCCCAGACAATATGAGTATCGATTCAGAAAATCTTTAAAATATGATGGTATACATACATTATTGCATTATTTCCCTAATTTAAATATAAATTACAATGGAGGAAAACGATAATGCTCGAAGGACTTTTTTTTTTGACAAAATGGCTTCTTTAAAAAAAAAAAATAATTTTTCATAACCTGACAATAGATATATTTGTAGAAGGTTAAAAATTAAAAATTTCAAGTAGATAGGTTCAGGAATTCCGCAGAAATTTTATTCACCGACGATGAAAACTGCGTTTCAAGAAAGACGGACTTAAAATTTTGAGAGCCGATTAGATTAAGTTTAAAAATTCTTACTAATGCGCTGTTGTCTCCAAAACTAGCCGAATCAGTTTAGCATTTTACGAAATCTATTTTACGACAAGCACAGTGTTAAGCGGGAAATCAAAAGGGTATTCGTTATAATTTATAATTTAAATATAAATGAACCTTAACTTTTAATAAAAATAATTTTATTTAGACGCAGCACTCAAGACTTCATAAGCACTTAATAAAAAAAATAACTAATGAAGCAATTAATTATAAGTAAATAACTTATGATAATCCTATGTATTTTTCTTTTCCACAAGTCAACCCGAGTGAATATTCAATACAAACAACAAATAAAAATATGAAAAAATGTTAATCCCCTCAACTTGGTAAGCTGACGTCGCATATTGAGCTTGGGAATTCATGAAAAATAACAACTTAATTTTCAACGCTGCTGATGATACACTCGATTAACCTTGAAATGCTACAGCCTTACACGACAGGCTCTTGTAATATGCACATACATATTTATTTTTTATTATATATATGTAAATACTTTTATGGATACATCAGTTAAGCGTGCAAAATGCGAAAGAGAAGGGCGAAATAGAAGCTGCCCAATAAAAGATTAAAAACAAATTATAATTAAATGGATTCATTAATTAAACTCATGTGAACATCGCCAAAACTCAACGAATTTTTCTGTAAGGCTATTTTTTGGTATTTTTGTAATTAGAAATAGCAGTAGAGTTATTGGCGTTTATTACCAGATATATCTCCTATAAATAACAGTTATTTATTGGTTATATTTCATTTGTTAACGCTCACGTCCAATTCATTTCATCGGCTTCTGACCAAACTAACATAACCGTAAAATAATCGTCTTGAATGCATTAGAAATATTTCTTGCAATACTGTGCGGATACAAAGCAAATTAAAACAAATAAAAATACAACTTTTCTTGAGGTTGCTAAATGCATGAAGCAATAATCTCACATTTACTTTTAAGAGGCTTTTAAGAAACGTCGATTTTTGGAAATTAATAAATAAACAAAGTTCTGTTTAGTTTATTTTGAAAATTTCGGGATATTACTATACATGATTCAAAAATGCACAGTAGACTTTTTTAAAACAAAAAATAAATAATATTTTTGTCTTACGAGATCTCCGCCGCGCTGAAGAAGGGGCCGCCACTGCCGCCATAAAAAAGATAACAATTACCTATGTTCAAAATGACATATCCAAAATTGACAATTTCACCAAAAATTTTTGTCGTTTTTGGTCTGCCAAAGTTCGATTTTTGATCAGATCGAAAAATCGAATGAATTATATACAGAAAAGGCGAAAAGAAATTCATGATGAGCAGATTATTTGTCTTCAAGGTATCACTACAGCAAAATTGAAAAATGCTTTCAAAATATATCGATGAAGCTGATTGAACTGAGCGGCTACCTTTTAATTGGCTGAAACTCGAAAACTATTTCGACGATTTCCCTATTGTGGATGATCTGAAACCTACGGGATAGATTTTATTTTATAGTACATATGAATAGCTATCTAAATACTTTCGACTGAAACAGTTCATTGATAAAGAAAAAAATAGCGCAACTTTTAATTTTTTTTTTTTTCGAGAAACACGCTTTTAAACATCGCCAGCTTTGCAATTCGAGAGCACGACACCTTGCTGCGGCTTTTATTTTTAAAAACTTGACTCTGATGGTGAAGGTTTTTACATTATTATTAAGGACTTAAAGTAATCAAAACAGCAAAGAAAATCGACCTTTTGAGAAAATTTTATCATACTACCCCCATAAGTAAAATAATTGATTTTTTCCAAATTTTATTCAACATAGGTGTGCCCCCTTAATGTTTGATATTTTAACATAAACTAATTTATAAAAAAATGCAATGTATCAGCTAAATTTTTTCTAAACTTCCAACTAAAAATTTATGAAGCAAGTCAACCATTTATAATATTAAATATCATATAAATTCATATTTCAATATTTCTGAATACATTAAAAAAATTTAATTTTTTTACAAATCTTAAGTATGCCTCATGTTGACATGTCATGTAAGCCATAAAATTCACAAATAATTCCCTAAGCAAAATATTTGTAAAAACAAGCAAAGTGTAAAAAAATATTAGAGTTGCCATTTTTTAAACATTTAAAAAACATTTTATAAGCAAATTATATCAATATTGAATGATTTCGGCATTTAGAAAAACACCAAATGCAGAATAATTTATGTATGTTCAAAAAAAACCGTATAATTTATTGCAAACAAACATATATATATATAGTACATCAGCGAAAAAACGAAAGAAGAAACTCTTCAAAAGGCCCATTAAAGCCAATTGTATTGATGAATTCAATCAACAATCAATAAAAGCTTAAAAACATGAAATTTGTTAAGAATATCGCTTTTGTGCAGTCAAACACAAACGTACACACGAGTGCATACCACACAATAGTGTAATTTTACATTACAGAAACTACTCTCCCTTTTTTTCGTTGAATTATTTTGTAATTACTCATACGCAGTGGCATGCTGAAGACTTAAGCAACGAACTCGGACACAAAGTTTCTCACATTCTTCTGCGCCATTTTAAGCCGATTAATTGCGTACAAGCAAACGCTGATTGACTGCCTGTCTGTCTGTCTGATTCGCCTCATTCGCTGACTGACAGACTGGCCGCCTTTATTTGTTAGCTTGATGGCCGATGCTCGATGCTTCTGCGCTGTTAATTGCCAAATGTAAATACAATTACTCAGCCAATGCTGGCGGTGCGGGGGCGGAGTGCTAGTGAGTAAATCAATAAAGAAAAGGTGAAACAAATAAAAGCAAATAAAATTAAATAAACGAGACATCAATCCATCAACTGCATGTTGCCGTGCCATCAAGACACCGTCAGTTATGTATCTATAAATGGTTCTTTCAATCAAAAATTCTGTCAAATTGAAATTAAGAAACTTTTAAGCAACAAATTGCTGCATGATTTCATCGAAAAACACGTACATAATGTATAATATGGGGAAGGGAGGAGTAATTCAATAAAATTTTTGTAATATTTGTTTCATCGAAACACCTGAAAAATCACTAAATTCGGTGATGACTGAGTACTTTTGTTTTTATTAACAAGTTGTGTCGAAATACTTGAAACAATATGGATTTATGTACTTGTAAATGGGATTAAGTGTTTTGAACTACGTCAGTGGCTTTTAATTGAATGCCTGTTGAGGGAAAGGTCAATGCTAACATTACTTACTTAGTGTCTAGATTGTACATTTATATTTTGAAAGTATTTTTCTCTGTTAGTAAAGCTCTATAAGGAGTATATTCAATTTTTACCTCTAGACTCTAGATGCTCTAGTGAAGAAATCCACTGTTTATGCATATGGCAGAGAGAAACTTATATTTATATAACTTCATGCAAAAATCGTTAAACTAAGTTAAGTTATGTTAAGTTAAGATAAATTGCGTTAGTTTAAGTTAAATTAAAATATGTTAAATAAAGTTAATTTTAAGTTAAGTCAAATTTATGTTATGTAAAGCTTAAGTTAAGATTAAGTTTACGTTAAGTTTAAGTTTGAGTTTTAATATGTTACAATGAATTATGTTAATTTGCGCAATATTAGTTAATTTTAACATCCTCTGTTTAACGCTATATATGAATTTTACGTAATATGACACATACAGTTCGTGTAACATAAGAATCAGAAAATAACCCGGAACAAGGCTATCTATATGAATTGATTTTAGTTCATTTCTAACACCACTATGCAAGAACACTATTACACATATTAACAGGTGGTGAATTCCTCCAGGGTAGCTGCATTTTATTAATAAATATTTACGTCATTTTTATCCTACACAATCCAAATAAATAAAAGACTTACGCAACGAACTTGAAACTTACATTTTTGCCATGAAGAGTTGCCATGTATACCTGACAAGCAGAATTGCTATAAAATACTATTCAATAGACGTATTCAAGTGATGTTACACTACTAGGGTTTCAACAGGAAACTGTAATTAAAAAAAAAAAATTAAAATATAAAGTATTTTATAAACAATTGGCTAATGCGTAGTAAATATATATGTGCCTACATTTGTCATTCTTTAAGAATAAGAATGTAATTTTTAATTTGTAATATTTATATTATAATATATATTATAATTCTTTGAGTAAAAATAATACCCTAGGAAATAGAGCGCATTTGTTTGCACAACTTTATTTATTGCCATTATCATACAGTCGCTTCGTTTCTGCGTCACTAAGTGTCAGCAGATACTTGGATCGACCAAAGCCGAGTCTTTTTGATGCAGCTGAAATCACAACCTTCACTTGTCGTTTAAAAACACTTCTCGTACAAAAACGCCGATAAAGAAGATAAGACAATACAGTTGCTTGGGAAAAAATACAATAGCACACCCGAAAGTGCACAGAACGTGCTTCTAGCAGCAATCACTAGAAATGTAATGTAAATGTAACGCAATTTTATCAAAAACAATGAAGAAGTCTGACCTACAATTAGGCAAAATCTTCCAACAATATTAATTGTAAAGTCGCAAACCACGTTGCTGAAAAAACTATGATCGTTAATATTTTGGAATACTCTGAACAGAGTATATTAAGTGTGCCATGATGTTTATAATACCCAAAATCAAACGTCAAAGGCCCTATAAAGTATATTCATATAATGTAAGCTATATATAATTGATCAGCGTGATGAGCTAAGCCGTTTGTCTGTTGGTTTAGATATGAAATGGTTTCTCAATTCTTGAGATATCGATCTGAAATTTTGCAACCATACTTTCTTCACCAAAAAGCTGCTCATTTGTCAGAACGGTTAATATCGGACTACTATAGCATATAGCTGCAATACAAACTGAACGATTGGAATCAAGTCTTTGTATGGGAAACTTTTTCAGTTGACGAAATATCTTCATGAAATTTCTAATGGATTATTGCTTATGGCAATGGTGCGAACTCAAAAGAAATTTTTCAGATGGAGCTGCCATACAAACTGATTAAAGTTATTGTTAGGAATCTTTTTATTTGTGAAGTGTGTTCAAGGCTCGGTATAAACGAAGTTAATGTTTTTTCCTTGTCTATTTACTACTATTAGCAATAGAACCATTGAGACTAATATTCAATTGTATTAAAAATGCCACATTTAAGATTTGATTCACTTACAGAGACTTTCTTTTAAAATAAAATATTGAAATATTCAATTTCAAAATTTCAAAGGGATATCTTCAAAACTGAGGGACTAGTTCGTATATATACAGACTGACGGACAGACAGACGGACATGGCTAAATCGACACAGCTCAACATACTGATCATTTATATTATTATAGGGTATCCGACGCTACCTTCTGAGTGTTACAAACTTCGTGACAAACTTAATATACCCTGTTCAGGGTATAAAAATAATAAATCTGAACCAGACATTATATATTAGAATACAATTGGAAACGAAGAAAATGTGTAAATTTCTGTTAGAGTTCTATTACACTTAAAATAGTATAAATAAATAACAATTAAATAATATTGGTCACACCCCAAAATGAATATTTAAGTAATATGTTCTAGCGTTGCTGTTGTAACGGTAGGAAACACTGTTTAAATAATTCTGGATTCTGATCGCTTTGATGAGATAAAAACGAAGGTTCAGTTTCGTAGGAACAACTGTATAAGAAATGGGTATATATTTTCCTTTGCTAGTAAGAAACAAACACACTACATTTAATAGTTACTAATCTAGGCTTCAATAATATTGAGTAATTCCTATTTTTACGAACAATTTATGATTCTTTGTAACTCAGTTAGAGGTGTAATAAACATTTTAATGGTAACAATATCTGAAAATAATTTTTACTTGGTTGTGGAATATTAATTTTTTTAGTTTTGCATTTTAAAATTAAAAATAATGATTTCATATGCAGTTTTTGAACTTATCAAAATTTATTTAACAAAATTTCAACTTTTTAATGTTGCGAATCATTATTTAGATCGACGAATCTTCATTTAATAACCTCAAACAAATTTCAGTTCACCCGCCTCCTAAGTTTACGTGAACACCTTCAAGTGAGTTTATTTGAAATCTTCGCAAGTGTTGTATTTATTTTTGTAGTGGACATAAACAAAAATAAATACCTTTAAGTATACTCAGAATATTCCATAAGGCGAGTGGGGCTATCCACTTAAAAATGCAACAACAAGTGACTTTGAAACTGAAATTGCTGAGATGATTACGTGTATCCAAAGGAAATTTCATTTTCTAGCGTATCAATGAGCTCAGCTTTCCAAAAAGTAATAAAACAAACACGTATACATATTTACCCGACGCTTAGACTCACATTAATGGCATGCACATTCAAAAAGGCAACAAAACCAGTATACATTTCAACAATGTTAAAAGTTCACATATTTTGTAAACAATAATAACTCATTTCATTTACTATTTATGCATATTTTCTATTGTCTGTCACATTAGCTTACATAGCACAGTAGCGGTTGCGTCAAATGACTTTGGCAGAATGTGCGACGCCTGCAAATGTTAGCTTATCACCCCCCTCTATCCCCACTTAAGGCATTTTGTGGTTGGATGCGATTTTAATACTGTGATCGGCAGTCAGCGCACGGCTTCAAAATCAATTCAATAGCGCATACGATGATCTGTGGAGATCGGCTGTCAAACGGTTACACTCGTATCATACACGACTATGTAATGGCAATGATAAATTGTTTTCCTCTCTGAATCGTACTTTTATTTTGTTTGCTGTCACTTATTCGTTGCTGAGCATACCACACGTGGCGGGGAGTGAACGCTGGTTGGCCTTGGCGCATCTTTAACTTTTATTTCGATTTCAATTGTGCATTCTAGAAGCGATCATTTTATCGCGTAGGTATGTATGGTGTGATAGCTGAACTCAGAGCTATCATTATTTAGCTATTTGATGGCCTAATGCAGCTGCGTTTTAATTATAGGAACAACAACAGCGCCCGAAGTCTCTCAATCATTTAGTTGGCAATCACAGTGATGACCATAGAATGAAGCAATAAATGAATGAGTGAATGACTGTCGAGTGGTAGCCGGAATTTCACACTTCACAAATCGCATTCAAGCGGTAGATTAAACTTGAAAATTGTGGTGAGAAAAGCGGTCAAATGAAGTAGCACGTTTCGAATTTGTAAATGTGTGTCATTGTTCGCGTAGCAATTAACAGTAAAATGCTATTATCTAATCTTTTGTGATTTTTTGTTTATTTATCAAGAAAACACTTATCTAAAAATTAATCCACTTATAACTCTAAAAATTAGACCGACAGGCAAAATTATATACAAACAAATGTGAAATTTAGAAATACAAATATTTTAAAAAGAAATTATTATGATGCTGATTTTCGATTTTTCTCAAAGCAAAACCAATAATTTTGATTATCAGGCACTAAAAATAAATAAAAAATCATTTAACAGTCATTTCCGCTTTTGAACCGGATTTTACCAAAATTTTTGTGGTTACAAATTAAAAGAATTGTTGGTAATGACGAATATTTCGGGTGAGTAATCATGATACAATATTATTACAAAACATATTTCTATAATCATATATTAAAAACATTGTCTTTTTATGAATATCAATTGCATTTCTAAAGTTGACAAACGCATATTATATTATTGGCCCTGAAGAAGTTGTTATAGAAAAAAAATTATATATATTAGTGAAAAACATTATTTATATTGTGACAATATCCATTTTATCGCCTTGAAATAATCCCCACTAGAAGTAATACACTTATGCTAACAATTTTTTCACTTCGCGAAACACTTTTTATAAGAACTTTTTGCGATGACCTTCAGCTCCTTTAGCGAATTTCGTTTGATTATTGATTTGTTTGCATGTCTAACTCATAAACCTATGTCTCATCGAGAGCTATGCTCTCTATGAGTGTGGGAATTCGTATGATCAAGCATGACCAAGGAGACCTTGTCTTTAACGATGTCTCTACTGCCGTAGAAGGTTTTGTACCACTCGTAGATTTTGATTTGTACAAATTGTTCAAAGAGGGTCAAGGACGTGTTTTCAACGACATGTCCATTGGTTTTATGCTTACCGAATATCGTGGCAAAAGTGTGGGGCACTCCAAATTTCTTACTACCGACCAAACTGTCTACAAAGAATACTATTTGAGTGTTATGCGTCATTTGTGAAGCTAAAACACAAACTAAGTTTTCTATGCTTACACAAAAGCGGTCGATTTTATTGTTTTTTAAGTAATACCGCGATTAAAGTACGTGTTTCAGCTAAAAAAAGAGAAAATAAAACATTAATTTCAAATATAGTTTAAATGAAGTTAAATTAAAAAAATAAAAATATATTTTTCACTTTTTCATCGCATGTCAGTTTTTTTTTTCATTTCGAGCTCATTTTGTAAAGCTCCCTAACTTTCAAATGATTTTTTCTATAGTTTAATGTGTTTTGCTTTTAGTTTTTAATATTTTTGATAAATAACATGTCATTAACTTATTTCTAAATAAAAAATTTCTATACCGCAAAATGTTGCGCTATAAAGTGTTGTCAAACATGCACAATACTTGAACATTTTCAGTGGTAAGCTTGGCGTAGCCACGAGTATATTCTTTTGCATTCATTTTTTGAAGATTATCTCTTTCAAATGTTGGTCACGGCTACGTCTCAGATTGTCCATCCTATGAGTCCAATTTTCGATCACTCGTTCGAACAGTGGCATGATATTTTGCTTCAAGGACTGAATTCGTCCAGCGGTTGGAGGTTAGGATTTGCTCGCGGTAAGGTATGCCTGTCGTAAGAGGCGACTAAAATCCACAGGCACTATGTCTTTCTTTCTGGGCTTTCCTTGAGATGTCTATGTCGGAGATAGTGCTATAATACTCAGCTTGAAATGATATTATAGACTTTATATGAGATTTCTAATATAAAGACAATTGAAGTTCAAGTGACCAATGTCACCAGTCATTGAGCGCTCAACCAGTAGTAACAAAAGCTACAAGGCCTTACCAGAGACCTTAACCTGGTACCACAGGGAGTAGTTAGTGGCATCGGCATCATGCGCGACCAAGGTGGTACAGGTGTCCTTATCCACCTAAACCAATTGTTACCAAAAATACGTGCGAAATGCATTTATACTTTGGGGCACTGATCAACACATTGTATTGATCTATGAGATTCAAAGAAGGCACCGTATTGAGACAGAAATGGGTCCCATCGCTAATAGCCCATAGAGCCTTCACTTCTTGCACAAGCAGTATTTTGTACGCTTTCAATTTAAAATCTCGACGCAAAGTCGATCCGTACGTCAGTCCGAGTTGTGGTGAATGGTGCCGAATCAACTCTCCACGTTCATCGTGTACACTCTCAGCTAAGGTTGCAATATTTTCTTCACTGCGTGCTGGACGTGGTCTATTCGGTAGAATTTTATCCAATAATGAATGGTGGGTCTCAAGATGGGTGATGGTGTTGTGAACAGTACGCTTAGTTGTCCGATAATGATGACCATAAGTTGAGCGAAAACACGAAACACATTCTTTACAGAACATGAATTTTCGCAATAATTTTGAACTTAAACGTTGTTCAGACGTAAGTCTTTTCATGATGAAATGCCGAACAATACTAAACAGAAATAAATGACAACTTGACACGACTCACGACACATATTACGCTGCCTAAAGAAGGCTATTGAAAAAATTATCTCTACTTGGATCACCCAAGTAAAAACCAGTAAGTAAAAACCAGATTTTACTCATCTATATTACTTCAATTTTCCGAGGAAGTCGCACAGAATTCCGCAAGCCGCCCATAATTGGTTTGCTCTCCAGCATTTATACGATAATCTCAGCAAGATACACCTGTCAAAGTAGCTAACGCGCAGTTTTGATATTTTAATCAACTAACATGAGTATTTACAGCTACTCCGCTTGTAAGCCACCACACTTTACGAAATGGCACGACAGCAGTGAAGTGCAGAAAAGCATTTCCGACACAATTCCATTCAACTGTCAGCGCGCATCTTCATTTACGATCACCAATTTAGCCATCTTCTCGAATTCCAAATATTTAGCTGTTTATTTATGTGCCTGCTTATGTGTTGGTTAATGTTCTCGGATGGTGTTAGTGCGATCGTGAGTTAATTTTAGTTACTCCGTTTTAGAAAGTTACCAACAAACGAGTTTTTTTTTTTTGTTGTTTTTTGTTCCAACTAAGTGGGTAATCGGCAGTTATTCTGCGCTAGCCGCTTGTCATGCATTCCTTCTTAACGCATACATTCATATACATACTTTTTCAACATTCATATACACATATGCACACACTCATAAAAATTGGGTATGCTATGTTTTCAGCATAAATTCCCTGCCACTTTATATGCTAATGAATGCTCATTTGATGAATTAAGCTGTGATTTTTACAAGCGCAAACTGTGCTAAATAATCTCTTTCACAGCCTCAAGTGCCAGGCTAGAACGAATCGATGGAACATAATGCCAAAGAAATTGACGCAAAGATAAAGACATACATACATGTGCCAATATAGTTGTATGTATATCTACATTTGTATGTACATATAGTATATGTGTGCCACACTGTATCAGACACTTATCTATATAATAATATGCAAAGTTATGTACATTTGTGCGCAAAAGTAACTGTGTGACACATTAAATTGAAATCAGTTTTGAAAGTCTCTAGTTTTATATACATATATGTGGGTCTATGCATAGTTCAATGCTTTTGCTTAAACTGATGGCATTTTTAAATGTTTCGTCTTTTCGTTTGCGTAACATGAAATATTAATTGCAATAAGGTGTAAAATTATCAATAAGATTGTGACTACCTGAGTCAATTTAGGCATGTTTTCTTTAAGTAATCTCACTTTTCTCATGATTGAGGCTGCCTGCCGCTTTGCTGACAGCTTTCCAGTTCTCAGGGGACTGTTACATAAGTATCGTCAAATTCTCCACCGAATGTAGTTTTAAGTTGATCCCTTGTGCTTAAAAAGCGAGGCCAATAAAAAATACATACTCAGAGTCTTCAAAACACTCTGAACATGTCGGTCAATTCGGACTAATATCGTTCTTGAATCTGTACAGATAGCTTCTGAAGCACCCATGCCCACTTAGTATTTGGGTTAGGTAGAAATCCAGGTCCCCATGTCGTCTGTCGATCCAAGAATGGATGTCCGGTATCAGTCTGTAGGTCCACCGTCCTTTGAGTGAGGTTCGCCACCGCTGCTGCCATATCGTTAAGCTTTTCATTCTCTCTTCTCTTTTGGCTCCTATAGATAGCTCTGCCAATTTGTATACTCGTTCGTATTCGTCACCCTGGATGTTATTTCAGCAGCATCACTTGAATTGTTCGGAAAGCGCTGTTAACTCTTAGTGCTAACAGCCTGTGCACTGTGTTTATTTGTCTGGCATATGCTTTTATACCTAGCGCCTGGATCTATATTGGAGCCGCGTATAACATAACCGATCTCATTACCTTTGCAAGTAAAATCGCCGACTGGAAACGCATGCAGCCTTTATTTGCCATCTGATTCTTGATAACGCGTTTAGGATTTTATTCGCTTCAGTGGATTCTAGGTGATCCTTAAATTTTAGCCTTGAGGTTGTTATTATTCCCAGATAATTTAGTTGTGGCTGTAAAAGAGTCTCATACTCCCCCTTTGGTGAGAGATATACTTTTCTTCACTTGTCTAACACTTACGAGCAAGACTTCTGTCTTTTGATCAACCAGTTCTTAACTCATTCAGGAGAACCATTGGCATAGACTATTTATACACTCATTGCATTTGCTACGGAGATCATATAAACGTTTAGTTACTGCTATCATAATAAGGTCGTCTGCATGTGCAATTAATTTAACGGCTTTTAGCTCGTGTCTGCTTAGCACTACTTCATACTCTCATACATTAGCCATTTTGGATGTAGTCATGCCCATCTATCTGTTCGCGTGTCTGTATTTATTTACGCGAACTAATCTCAGTTTTTGAGATATCGATTTGAAAATATGCATATGTAGTTTTCTTTCTATTGGATCACTATAGCATTGTGTATTTCTTTGTATGGACAACTTTTTACTTGAGAATGTACATTCACGAAATTCGGTGTAGATTATTCTCCAAAGTAGAGCTATAACCTGCTATGAAATTATTCAGATCGGATCACTATAGCATATAGCTTCCATACAATCTGAACGATTGGAATCAAGTGCTTGTATGAAAAACATTTTCGTTTGACGACAATTCTTCGAGAAATTTGTCATAGACTATTATCCGAAGCAACTGTGCAATATTCGAAGAAATAGTTCCGATCAGATTACTATAGTATATATTTAGGTGCCATATAAACTTAACTATCAAAATCATGTCGTCTTTTATAAAAAACTTTTTTTATGACAAGATATCTTCACAAAACTTGACTTACTATCAAAAACAGCGCTAAAATATCTGAAAAATAGTTCAGATCGGATTATTATACTATATACTATATAATCGCCCTACAACCGGATCCATTAAAATGAAGCCCATTTAAGAACACATTTTTTATTTGACAAGATATACTCTTGAAATTTGGCAAGAATTATTATCCACGCAAAGCTACAATATCTGAAGGAATTGTCTGTATATCATTAGTATAGCATGCTACTTGTAGGAAAGACGTTTTTAATCAACGATATGTCTTCAAAAAAAAAGTGATATTTTTTAAAAGCATACTTACATACATATGTATTTTTGCCGAATAGATTTTGTTAAGAAATATGTGTTCTCTTTCGATTTATGCAAAAAAGTCTTTAACTCTCCCAGCCAACTTTGTAGTTTAAACATTTGTTTTAACAATTCTGTGTGCTATTGGCTTTTTTTCAGTTTAGGTTGCAATATAACTAATCGAAGCTATTATAACTAGATAATAATTATTGGATTAACTCTAAACACTCGCTAATCCTTCTAGAGACGCGTTTAATGCTAACTAACTTTACTAGAATTTCAAATCAAAAGGGATAAATTATAAAATATATAAATGTTTATGTTCAGACTCAGACATTTAACATTAAGTCAACAGCGACGAAGTCGTTTCAAAGCACCAGCCGCAGCAGTAAACGCACAGCAGCGTCACAAACGTTCATTCATACAAAAGACTTAAGGCACGAACCTGTTTACCCAACAGGTTCACATATGGACTGGGTTTGGCATTTATGTAAATAAACGTACGCAGGCGTTCGCACGCGTTACTATTTAAGTTTTTATTAAGCCAACGCGAAAACATATGTGTGATTGTGTGTGCGTGGCTGCGTGTGTCGCTGAGCATTCAAACATAATTTTATGTTGGCTCTTTTAATCGAACGTGTCGAAGAAGTGGTATAATTTATGCAAACTAATGCACATAAATAAACAACAAATACATATAGACACACATACATACACTCAATATTATTGTTTGCAGTAGCAATTGACCCAAAAATTGTTCCAATAAAAAGTAATCAAAATAAATATGCTTAAGTAGCTAACCCTCTAGAGTTTCAGGCCGATGGAAATATGCCTATAAACGCGCCGCAGCCGCGACACAAATACGCTCATGCCCACTAAACACGTGTGTATATGTGTATGACTATAGTACCCGCATGGCATATTTGTTACTCGTATCGATATCAAATTAACGATTTCTTACGAGTTATTTAAATTACAAATTTTTTTCAGTCTCCAAAGCAACGCATTTATGCATGCTCATGCGCAGCTCATACGCTCACTAGGCACGGAGCATTGATGGGCAGCGCCGGCACGCACAAGATCGGTTTTCATTGCATTTCAATTCAGTTTTTTCTGCTTTTCTTTCAAAGAAAATTCACTTTTTGCTGCGATTGTTGTTGTAGCTGGTGTTGTTTTTATTGTTGTCGGTGCGCTTTTTCTTGGCTCACGCACCTAAAAGCCGGTTGCATTGCGTTGCATTTTCAATTTGTCCAAAACGCGCATGCGCATGTACTCATACAACCGTATGCGCCTGTACGTACGTATGTATGTATACGTGGTAGCATTTATGGTTGCAATATGTCGTAATGTGCAGCGCATCGCTTATGGTCTGAAAAAAAAAAACTTGCTGTCGGCAAAGAAAAATCAGAAAAGGTAAAATTCAACTTTCACTTGATGCGTACGCGGCCACTTTTTTCGTTTTCTTTTTTCACTGCGTCGGACGGACAGTCGCATATTGGCAGGCATACTGCGCACATATTTATTTAACAAACTATAAAATCAACATAAATACAAATTACAACAAAAAACTAACAAAGTTTTGTAGAAATGCGAAAAAGTGTGAGCTGAAAAAAGGTGCGCACGCGCATAGTAGAGGCAGCAAGCATTCCATCAGCCGACTATTTACCACTTAACACATTGCCATGCTGTGTGTGTGATTGTCAGTGCGGCGCTAGTGCTTATTGCTTAAAGAAAAAAATTTCTTTTAATTTTTTTTCTTTACTATATAGTATACTCTTTAATTTGTTTTATTATTTTTTTATTTCATTTTTTTATTTCATTTTATTATTTTTTTTAATTTTTTTATTTACTACTACTTTGAAGCATTGCCATTGCTCTGTCCGTTTTTTCACTTTCGGCGTTAATTGTGTTCGGTCATTGTTGTAATTGAATCGATAAGCAACGCGCCTAAGGCGCCCAAGCTAGGCATAACATGAAGAAATTAGTCGGAAAAAAACGCTAAATTAAATGAATGCGAGTTCAGTATAAGAAAAAGGCAGCAACAACAACAATCTGTATTAATTTCGAAAGCGAAAGATGCAGTTTTGTTTGCGCATGCGCAGCGTTTTCGTTGCCATATTCGTTGCTATTATTATTATTATTATTAGCACCAAGTAACGGCTTGGCAGCACATGTGTGATCAACTATGTTTTATTTATATGTATAAATACATATTTATGTATATACATACATACATTTATCCATATATATATAGATGTATAAACGCACAACTATAAACATAGCAACATGCGCACAAAAACACATTCAAGCAGCGATAACACTAATATTGGCAGTGACAGCCAGCGTAGAAGTTAAATGCGCAAAGAAAGAAATGCAAATTATTTGCTTCGCCCATCAACAATTTTAGACTTAATAAATTAGCGTCGCATAGCTCGTGAATTATGTGTGTATGTAACATATATAGGTGAGTTGGCGCATACCAAAGCGCACACAGCTTACAAATATGGCGAAAATGTAAATATCTGAAAGGGAAAGAATAGTGATATTATTTCTTAAAACAAAACAAAAAACAACACACTGATTGTTATGAAAATGCAAATGTTTTCATTTAATGTAAAATACAATCGATACAACTAAGTCCTGAACTTCTTTTGTAGGAATGAATTGGATGAAACCGATTTTCGAATACTTTTTCCACTAAATCAAGTCGTATGTCATGAATAGCACGTTCAATATTACCTTCTAAAGTCTGGTTTATTGCTAAAGACCAATGACTTCAAATAACCTCACAAGAAATAGTCTTTTGTAGTTATATCAGAACTCCTTGAATGTCGTTTATTGTCACAATTTCTTGAAATAATTGAATTTCCAAACTTTACTCGCAATAATTGGCTTATTGCACGAGCTGTGTGGCGCGTAGCTCCGTCTTCTAACAACCAGATGTTGTCGTATTTCAATTCCGGCTATACAAAGCTAGTTATCATCGATCTATACCGTTTACGCTCTCCATTTACAATATACATTTTTCTAAGTATTATTACCGCCCCGTTGAAATAATCAAAATCGAGCAATATTCGTTTTATGAGTGATTATTTGAATGGTTTTGGAAGATACAATAAAACTTCTGCTAACATATTGAAGCTGATCGACTTCGTAAGGGCGTATTGTAACAGAAGAAATTACATGAATGAAAATAACGGTTGCCGAAGCGGAATTGCTAAAACTTGTCTTAAAATTACATTTATATTTTATAAGTACCATAAGTGACTTCGAATGCACGCTGCGAAGATCTACTAACGATTCCAACGAGGTATTACTTCGAAAAGAAAGGGTGATGCTTATACTGCTGCTGATTTTTCACGAGAAATAGATGCTATACGACAGAATCAATACTGAATATATAACAGAAGCTGCTGTGACTAACAAGCATTTTTTAGTCGGATTCTTGAGAAAATTGAAAATGTTGGATTTGGCACCTATTAGAATACTTTTAAAACTTAGAACATTGGAATAATTATAAGTGCGGAGATCCCTTTGGATATCTCGAAAACCATTTAAGCCACTCAATGTCAAAATTTGGTCAATTTTTTAATGGTCTAATTATTGTAGGGAAAAACCAACTCGAAGATACGAAATAAAGCTCTTAAATTACCAAAGTCTGATTGACTGCAGGACAACGTTTTGATTCGAGAACCATTATGAATTATGTGAAAAAAGATTTTTTGAAGAAAACTGCATACTTCATTTAAACCCATCTACGAAGATCTTCCAAGAAAGAAGTACTAAAACTATGCGTTGGCAGTTTAAAGCCAAATAATCTAAACTCATAACCAGCACATCTGGAAAATCAGCCCAAAACATCCACCTGGCGGGCATTTACTTCTCGTGATTGCTGCTTAATATTCACTTTGCATTTTTAAAGAGGGAAATGCAGCAATCTTGAAGACATTTGAAGCCTTAGAAATCTCTGTAGTCCAAAAGCCGAAGATTTCAAGAAAGCGGACGAAGAGCACGTGACGCTTGCTGAGAAGCGCGCCAAGCAAACAAGCAGAGAGGGGCTACTGCTGTTTTCTGTTCAGGAATATATGACATGGAGCCAAAAATTTTCTTTTAAACATAAAAAATGATATCCAAAGCTTTAAACGTGATTATTTCAAAATAATGTTTTTTAAAAAGTACCACTGCGTTGATTAACGTTTCTCAAGGACCATGTGGCAGCTTCAGACATATATAAATATATTTATAAGCACTGTTTTGATTATTAAAAACATCGCGTCTCTGCAATTTCTTCTATCTTTCGAATTTAAATTCGCTATTACTTCACAGAGGCGACAGATCGATGATTTTATATAGCTTTTCTTTAAGGTACCGCCATATATCCTAAATTAGTTTCGGAATACTAAAGAAACTATAAACTAATTCATTGTGTAAGTAGAAGAATTTGGTGTTGGGCGGGATTCAACTTTTCTTAATAAAGTAACAATGTATTTTTCCTAATAATGAAAATCAGCAAAGCGTCATTCCAATTTTCGCACAAATTCAAGAGGAATATTGTGAAGATAAGAAATTTTACCTCAAATTTATATATTTAAAAGAAAATAAAATATTTTTTATGTTCTTATCTAAATCGACTTGCGGATTCGGTACAGTTCAAAACTTGGTATTTACGTCAACTTAAACTCGCAGATTTACCTGAATAAAAGCACCCATGACAAAGATACAGTTCTTAAGATCTCAAACAAAAGCTCAGCGATGGCAATGAATTATTGACAGATCTGATAGCATACTATACTAAATGGTATATGGATACAAGTTATCGCAGCTAGCGTAGCTAACGAAATATAGTACAACAACAAAGTTGCCGTAGCTAGTAAAATATTGTATACTAACAAGAATGTTGCTCAATAAAGTTGTTTTCCAAAAATTGCAACAACGGCACATTTCGTCGGCACTAAACCAGAGCGGAAGCCGTGCCGCTGCAATGTAGGCCGTTTCTCGATCAAGCCGAGGTTTGCTGTTTTGATTATTGCTTACGTTATCACTATAGAAATAAGTACTAGTAAATAAGAATTCGTATGTAARTTATAGTAAATAAGCAAATTTTGTATAAAAAGAAAGTATCCAATAAAGAAGGTTGAGTTCAACTTTGCAATCAAAAGGTGCGTGTCATTTATTATTTTGGTGGCAACATAATGAATGCATAAAGTAAATAAAACATTGTCATTATGCTTTTATGAGCAGCTAAAATACTGTCTAACTACTCGAAATTGTGTATGAGTGCGTCTGCGCGGATGGCTGATGGGCCTGCATAGACGCGAGACAGGCATAAATATTTGTTTGCGTTTGTAACAATATATAGCATGTTGGAGTTGCTGGCTGCTTTGTAGATAAATACATAAGTATGTATAAATATGCCAATAATATAAGCGAATCAAGCAATGAAATGACGAGCCGATAACTCAGCGCCGGAATCCAAGTACTTATTAAAAATAAGAATTAATAATAAACAATCAGCAAAAATAAAGCATAAAATGCCATGTGACTCAGTTTGCTAAAAGACACGCAGAAAAAGCAAAAAACATTCCAGCGCAAACTTCCATTGAAAGCCAAATCTGATCCCTCGATGTCTTTGTACTCAAGAGCTTACGGTTTTACGAAATCATCGACTGATTAATAGCTTACAGATATTGTTTTTGCTGTTTTGCCGTTGGTATTGTGTGAAGATGCTTACAACGGAACGCAGAAGACGGCATTGCGCATTCCTCCCTGGCAACATTTCATTTCGTTCTTGACTCGCGTCTTTTGCTACCTCTTTAGGGCGTTTGTTTTGTTTTGCTTATTTTGTACTTTATTAATTTATCTTTGATTTCTGAGTGCCTTTGTTGATTTCGTGGTAAAGTTTTTTCATTCTTTCTTACAAAATTTGGCATGATGTCATCATCTACTTACGTTCGCTTATTTTTTGTGTCTGTCTAAAGAAGCAAAAATAAGTCTGAGAAGACCTGAAATATTTTCTAAATTTATTTATTAATAGCGGGATTCTGTAACCAGTCTCTCGTCACTATTTGAGACATTTTCAGGTAAAATCGCATTTTGTGACCAGTTACTATTCACTAATCAGTCTCTAGCGTTAGTCCCAAAATATTGACTCAAACTTGAGACCTGGTAGTTAGCAGGTCACAAAACCAAAAAGAAGTCTGCCATTTTGAATATACTAAATAGAGATCATAGATATTAATCGATTGTCGTTCTTTTATATTTTGTAAGCAACTCAAACACGAAAAGGTTAAAAATAAATCAACTTTACATAAATTCGTAAATACTATGAAACAAAGTCAATATATATCTTTATTTTTATTGATAATTATGTTTTTTTACTATTTTATAAAAAATTTAATATTTGTTATCGACATATTTATTTTCAATCAAGTTTAAAAACATCTGTGAATAATGAAATGTTTAGATGCTGTGACTGTCACTTACAGAATAGCAAAATCGTCTCAAGCCTCAAAAATTTTCTCTAGCTCAAAATAGAGTTACCGTGCGATTCTGTACTGAGATACCGTATCAAGTTATCAAGTCTCTAAATTTGAGATTTTAAGTTAGAGACAATTCTTGAGACTTGAGACGATTTTGCTATTATGTAAGTGACAGTCACAAAATCTACGAGCACCCCCGCCATGATCGTCTATTCTAAGTTCCTAGTCATAAAGAAATAGACGGAAATGAAAAGACATGACTGCTCGTGTGCATTCCATTCGACTACATCAAAGGATGTTTGAAGCAATGGAAGCTAGGGGAACACCTGGGTCTTGGAACACTAGCAATACCATTCATTATTGGATAATATTCGACCGAATATATCACGTCCAGCACGCAGTGAAGAAAATATAGCAGCCGTAGCTAAGGGTGTTCAGGAAGATCGCGGAGGGTTGTTTTGGCGACTCGGACTTACGTATGGAACGCATTGGTGCATTTTTTTTTTGAGATCTTAAATTGAAAGCACACAAACTGCAGCTTGTGGAAGAACTGAAACCGTTGGACCTTCCCAAGCGATATCGTTTCCCTCGATGACCTTTTGAAAAGCTCTAAGAAGATCCGACGTTTTCGAGCCAAATTTTGTTCAGCATGGGCATGTAAACATGAAAAATTGCGGCTTTGGGACGAAGATCAACCTGAAGAAATTCAAGAACTGCCACTTCATCCAGAAAAAAAACAGTTTGGTGCGAATTGTGGGCTGGTGGTATGTAAATTCTAAAGTCTTTGCGGACAATCCTGCTTCGATTCAGGCATTGTAGCAAAAAATCACACGTGTCATGCAACCAACATTTGATAGAGACAATCTTCAAAAAATAAATACCAAAGAATGTTCTTTGTCTAGATAATGAAAATTCCCTATTGAATTGAAGTGTCTGTGTTTTTTCTTTAAAAATGTAGGGGATCTTTATAT
>NW_017537700.1:760772-815323 GCF_001853355.1 Bactrocera latifrons
CGCGTATGCTCCTACACACACACACACACACACATCTCTTATACACATCTAGATGTGTATAAGAGACAGGTATTATATAATATAACTTCTTCATGTTTTTGTAAAAACAACTTACGCACAAGTGCTCTCAAGAAAATATTATGACTTAATTTGGCATGATTAATTAATTGCAATTAAAAAATTCTTATGCAAATGTAAGGAAATCTTATTAAATGCAAATAAGCTCTCCATCTCCATATTTCACGCCTCATCCTAAAAATATTTACTCAAAGCATAATAACTTTTATGAGAAAAAATTTTCAAATTAAAAAAAAATATAGGCTAGTCGGTGTGCCCCTAATTCGGCAACAGAAATCTACAACAACAGAAAAACTAACCTCAACTGTGCAATATTTGTAGCTCAACGCGGCAAATTCATTCATTAATTACGCTATAAGCCCCAAGCCCACATCTGCACGACACCAACACGATCCACAACAGAGCACACACATACACGCACTAATAAAAACATTCCGCTGCTTTACTTGCTGCTCATTATTGGCATTCTTGAGATCACCATAAATGCCGCAGTCCTCCCACTGCACGGCGCTTGTAGGCAAATGGTAGTGGCAATAAAAAATTAGCAAATCACCTCGGTTATGACCGCAACTGAAATCTGCGCTCACTTCACTAAGGCAAGTGGTCACATACACATATACTATATATTATATATAAAGATACATACGTATGTATTGTGTATGTGTGTCTGCATATTTGCCTTCAACTTTTTCATATGCAGAGTAGCAGCACTGCTAAATGGTCTCGCCTTTTTCCTATCCAAAGCGAAAACGCCCTCGCCGCCTCCCTCGAAACAATGACAAATAAAACGAAAAATGTATAACAACAACACGTGTTGACGATTAGCTTAAGAATGCTGCAAACGCGAATACAAAAATTATCAAAAAAAATATATTATTTTGTGTTAAAGCTGCTGAAGAAACTTTTTGACGATGGCTTTAGTCTAGTCCAAAAAATTCCAGTGAATTAGAAATTAGAGCTTCTCGAAACTGAGTGTAAAATTGACTGTTGGCGTAATATGTTGAATTTTTTCCAGAACATGTTGTTTTAATACATATCAAAGAAGACACGTTACTCCAAAAGTATGGTTCTTCCATCTAATCGCCTAATCGATAAAATTTGTTTAATAAATTTGTGCAATCTTTTTTAGATGTTATGAAATTTAATGTCTATATGTCAATTAAATAAAAGTTTGTCTGGCAATGTATATCAAGAAAAAATTTAACCAAGACTTTCTTTGAAATTTTGTGTTTTTCTGATGGAATTATGCCGACGGAATCATTGAAAATATTGCAGAAATGTTTTGGGGAGTCTACTTCATCGCAAACACAAGAGTTTGACTTTAGTGAAGGTCGTGAACTTAACCGAAAAAGTACCTCCTGCGAGTTATTCATTAACCTTTGACGATAACATCTAAAAATTTACAGAAGCATAACATTAGAGAATCTCAGCATATTTTATGGAACGACTCAACATATTTTGGCTAATTTTTAGGGTATGAATCAAGTCAATCTAGAATATGGTAGAGCGAAATGACCTAAATCTTTTACAAAAAAAACATGTCAAGTAGAGGTCTCCAAAGAGATGCTTGACAACAGACAATATAGCTGAGAACCGTATATTCATCAAAAGCACTCCAAAAATAATTCGGATCTGAAAAAATCAAAATTCCCTGAGGACATTCAAGACCATCGCAGCCGAGTTTTATAAAAAGTGCATGTATATGAGATCTATTGTTTATGAGACATAGAATCCAGACTTTATCTGTCTCTAAGTCTTCATCCATCGATAAATTTGATAAATTTACTTCGCCTGTGAAAAAGAATTAAATGCAAAATACATATATGTAGTTGACTCTGTAAAGGTGGGATTTATGTACCATTGATGGATTGACCTCATGATGTTGATATCATCGGCTTCAACAACCGCGCTTTGTCCAGATTGGATAAGGAAGCGAAGCAAATGGATCTGATAGTGAACAAGGGCATGATAAAATTTCTCCTCTTATCATATAAACAGTCATCGCACTCCGCTCCCACGTCACTGTGTCATAACTTCGAAGTCGAAGATAATTTCGTTTATCTTTGAACCAGTATTAAAGCCAATAACAACGTCAGCCTCGAAATTTAACGCAAAATAACTCTTGTCGATAGGTACTATTTCGGACTGAGAAGGCAATTGTAAAACAGTAAAATCCTTTCTCGAACCCACAAAGACCAAAGTCTATAAGTCACATATCATTTCCGTCCTGCTTTATGGTGCAGAAGCATGTGTGACTACATCTGATGAGTCGGCGTAAGGAATTTTTGAGACAAAGGTTCTGCGGGTAATTTATCATCAGTTGCGCATTGGCAATGACAAAGATCGCATTCGATGGAAAAATGAGCTGTATGATATATACGACGACATTGACATAATTCAGCGAATTAGGAGACAGCGGCTAGGCTGGCTAGCCGATTTCATCCGAATGGATGAAAACTTTCCAGCTCTGAGAGTATTCGAATTGTACCCACCAGGGAAAGCATAGGAAAGGCAAGACCTCATCTCCGTTGGAAATACCAGGTGGAGAAGGACCTCAAGCCTTAAAATTTGGGTGTATTTTTTTTTAGTTAAGGATTAAGATGTAAAGACCCGATCTCGATCTCGGAAATGCAAAACCAAAAGGTACTTTATTAACAAAACCGTCATTTGTAATTAAATCTCATTGCTACTTTTCATAACTATATTTTAATAAAAACCGAAAAATAACGGTATCTCGAAGTTATCATTTATATATGCCTCAAACTCGGTATTGCAAAACTGTTTAGTGTCTCACAAAAATTCTTGCAGCTGCACTTAGACCGCAAAAATTGTCCTAGGTGCGGACTTTTTCAATCAAACGTTGAACAGCGCGCGCTTTGCTGTCGGTCAGTCGCCAGCTGTGCGGCCATTACCGAGCTCACAATTGGCCACCTGACAGACAGCGGATGATTACTTATTTATTTACATGCATGAGGCAGTATGTTTGCGTTGATATGCGTGGAGTATGTATGTATGTGTAACCAGCAAGCCGCAAACATCAAGCGCTTGGCACAACACAAAGCGGCACCGGTGCGAGCTCAACGCTGTTGGGGGCGCAAAGAACTGACGACGACGCTGATGATGTTGTCACTCGGCGTGCACACAATTGGTATTTATGGCAATAAGCCGTTGCACCGTTGTTGCTGTTAGTTTATTACTTTATTGCCGTTGACTATTGCAAGCGGCGTGGGCGCACTCAAAGTCACAGCACAACCGCGGATGCGTGTATAATTAAAAAAAAATCGCACGCGGTTTATAAATAACTGTGAGCCACTGTGCACACACACACACACACACACATGCATATGTGCTTGAGTGTCTGACGCAACTTGGCAAGCAATTTAATTACAAATCACGGCCGCTTTTCATGGCATTTGCGCGTGCTGCCTGTTGCGCATGCGCTCTATGACTGCGACTGCGTTTTCCTATGCGCATGCGTCTGCGCCTGCGCGTCATTTGCCGTTTTTACAATTCTAAATGCGTCCTCGGCAAGCCAGCAAGCGTTGTTTCGCGCTCTACACGCGTATGCTCCTACACACACACACACACACACAACGACGCGCGCAGCCGTAAAAGCATATTAMATTTTTATAATGAAAATTATAATGCAAGTCGTGATGAAGATGGCTGACGGATTGTGCAAATTCTTATTCTGTTTTCTGATTGTGGGTGCCATCATCATCTTTGCTATTGTCATGTGTGTGAGCGAGCGTGTGTGTGTTGCGAAATGCAGTCATCAACGTGCCACGATCATATTTTTCTAAATATTTCTTTTTTAGTAATTATTCTTATTTTGTGTTGTTTTAGCTATTTCAGCAGTAATCACATTGTGTTTTGGCCACTTGGCAGCTGTGCTTGCTTGAGCTGAATTTTAATTTGTGAAGGAATTTTAATTACAAATTACTATTTTATGCACCAAATGGCTGGCACTCGAAAACAATTAACTCTTGTGTGTTCTTATGGGTTCTAATTCAATTTTAGAACTGTTTCTCAGTTAACGGTTATCGGTTAGTAAATCTGTGAATTGTCGAAGAGAAAAAATCGTTAAATATTGGAAGTTTAATTAAGCGAGGGCTAACATATAAAGATGCCAATAATTACTGTGCGTTTCTCAAAATTATTTTGATTAAACTGTAAAAATCAACTATTTTCTTTCAAAATGGTCTCCACTGAACTTTCCGATATTCCAACGATGCCAGTACGATCTCAGATTGTTAGTCGTTGATTCCCAAACACCGATTTCTTCATTTTATTGACGTGTTGATCAATAGTTGATGTTGGTGACTGTCCTGGACGTGATTCGTCGTTTACGCATTCTCGACCCTCTTTGAATAATTTGTATCAATCAAAAACACTTGCTCGCGACAAACAACTTCTACCGAAGGTCTTTTCCAACATTCTGAAAGTTTCGACACAGACAAAGTTCAATGGAACTTCTTTCTTTAATAATTTCACTCATCATCAAATTTGCCGAATGCACCACTTCAGAAGGGCAAGCATATACTAAACACTAATGACAATTTTGATGTGACATTTGGCACAGTCACACAAACCTAGAACAAAATTATTTTGATGAATGGGTTTTGAAAAAGTTAAATGATAAAGTCTTATTATTTTTTACTCAAAGTAATATTTTACTACAATAGTTGGCAAAGGGGAGATGACATATACCATAGATCTCTTGATATTTATAAACTATAGTATAAGTTTCAATCACATAATTATAGCTTATAATTTATGGAATTCCAGAGTCAAATGTCCCACCAGTCACCATGGAATGCCCCTTATATTATATAAAAAAAAATTTATCAGAAATATTCACTGAGCTTGAGAAAATTTGCCGAAGGTGAAAATCGCTTTTGAATAAAAAGTCCTTAAATTGTTTTTATTTCAATTTGAACCTACGACTCAACGAGGAGAACTCACATATGCACAGGCTTCTCAGTGAGTGTCGTAAGCCGTAAGCAGTCGCACGGACTAAATCAGACGAATACGGTGGTTGCGACACAATATCGCATAACTCTCAATTAAAATTCTTTGTTAGCAGTTACTTTTTAATGAAAGTAGCACATACAAAAGGTAATTCAAATCGCCGATTATAACTCCAAAATTGCGGTTTTCAACACAAATAAACAAATAAAATTATTATAATTTAATAAACAACTTACCCTTTATAATTTTCGCTTCGAGGCTGTCATAAAATCCATAAATGTTTTTAATTATTATTTTTGTAATCCAGTAGATTTTCACTTTTTTAGATTTCTCTTTGAAATTTGAGTTTTATGCTTATGATTTTCTTCTTAAATTGTTTTGATTAATTTTATTGCAAAACGAGTTATTTTAATTATAACAAATAATATTAATTAATTTTTTAATTAATGATTACAATAATTAATTATTTGCATTAATTTTTATTGTCAGGGTACATTTTTATTTCAATTTAATTATGAATCAACGATGCTCAATGCAAGCTTCCACTTAGCAATTCCTGTTGCGCTATTTTTTTACAGAACACACACTCTCCCAACTGCCAAATATTTTTGCGGAACTCAGACACAACACAAAACCACAAAAGAACCACTTTTTAGATATTTTTGTTTTTGTTTTTCTGCGAACTAAGTATGCTTGTATCTCAGCTATTTTTAAGTTCCATTCCAAATGTTTTTGTTTATGCACTTTCGAGACATGTGCGCAGCACAAAAAAAAATATGCCACAGCTTACGTGGTGGCGAGTGTCAGGCGGCGACTCGCGCGCATTACCACTACAGTCCAGTTAAAATTAAAATAAAATATCAACACACACACACATAAAACTCACTTTAAAGGTGAAAACAAAAATTCAAACGTCGCCAACGTCGCCGACGTGGACACAACACGACCGCACACTGCACTTAAATAAGGTATGTACGACACTTACGGGTACAAAGCAAAACAACGAAAAGCGCGTCAAAAACACCTGAACCAAAACTGGCGTTCAGAAGGAATCGATTGGTGGGGAGCGGCAATACGTTAGCGGCACTTTGCAGCGAACAGTTGCTTGTTGTTGCGCACAACGTACTTCACTCGCGAACGTCTCAAAAACGACTGAAGTCGGTTGCGAAGATAAAAACCGGGCCGAACTTACAGGTAACCGCCAGAGAAAAGCTCAGAGCCAACACAAATGAATACAAGTATAGCGAGTAGCTGCAGTAGGCGATGTGAGCTTCAGTTTCAGTTTATACTACGTAAACAATTTGGACTACAGCTTGAGTACACACAAGCGTGACTTTTCGCAAAAGTTTCCGATTGCGGGCTTAAGATTCAAGAGCGTGTAAGTAAAGTGCAAGTCTACACATTCGTCTTTAACTCTCAGCAGGAGAGCATCTTTAATATTAGTCACTCTAAAGAACTACTCACGTTGGCAAGCGTGAGATTTCCCACCGCCACTTCTCATATTCACCTGTTGCTTATTACGCTCAATTAGTGCATATTGGTTACCATTTCGATTTGTTCGTCGTCTTTCGTCACCTCCTACTGCGTATTTACTTGGCGGTTACTCCGCTCCAAGCTCATTGCGGTTTGCCGCTCTTCTTTCACTCAGCGCTAGCGTTCAGATGATAAGCTGTAAACCAACCTATAATTTCCAACATAGTTAATTATGCAGGCGTTGAGTTTAGTGCATTTCCTGCGTTGCATTGCTGCATGCAAAACGTGCTTCCTGTGTTACCAACCTACGCAGCGATGCGACGAAAGCGGCACGAGGTCAATGTAAGAAGTTTGCTGACAATGATTTTCAGCTTTATAGAAATTGTGGGGAGCATTAACCAGCTTTGCTGGGAGTAGTTACAGGGACATTTCAGAAAATAATGGAAGGTTGAGAAGTATTTGTAGAATATCCGATCTCTCTCATGCATTCGATATATCCACATCTGCTCGGAAAAGTGAATACGTTTGTATACAAATATAATAGAGATCTAATCATCTTATATGACACCACCTCTTCGTCGATATCAAAGCTGCTTTTGACAGCAAGAATGTCTGAATTTGGAACCCCGCTAAACTAATACGGCTGAGTAAACTGCCGTTGAGCAATATCAAAATCTCCGTCAGGATCGGAAAGACCTCTACGAGCCGTTCGGCATCAAACGGGGTTTCAGACACAGCAACTCTCTACGCATTGGCAACGGCGAACATCGCATTCGATGGAACCATAAGCTGGACGGTTTCGCCTCGCCGGAGGAAGCAGAGGAGGAGGAGAACCTGCTCTCCGTTGGAAAGAGCAGATATCGAATGACCTGGATACACTTAAAATCGCCAATTGGCGTACTGTTGTAAACTCGGCTATAACCTCTTAAGTGGTGTCTATGCCAATAAAGAAGAAACATTTTTTTATTTTCAGCCGTCGGGCTTGTGTTTTTGTCTTTATAGAAAATAGCTATAAAATTTGCCACATTTTTTCTATCCAAACAATATGGAGCCAAGTAATCACAAAATAGTCTGAGATGTTTTTTAGTATGAAGACTTATCTAACGTCATGTGTATATGTAGCTAACCTGATTGTAATTCTACAATACGGGATACATATTACTAAAGTAATCAAATGGATTGGAATCATTGATTTCTCTTTACTCGTCCATTAATTTCGCAATTTAAAAATTTCACATCCATCGATGTTATAACCTAAAACTCTTTCATTTATCTTCAAAATCATATTCCTCGCCCATAAAAAGCTAAAAATTCAGTGCTTGAATGGCTAGCGTGGAACATAAAGTCTGGTGGTATTATCTACCAATAGACCTTAAGTATGACGAATCAAATCGACCTACGCTTAAATCAGGTATTTTCATGATCTCCTACACTGATTACTTTATTAATACGACTTTTGTAAGTAGAGTCGAACCTCTCTGTTTGTATAAATACAAGTAAATAATTTTTTGTTTAACTTTTCGAGCAATCCATATCAATTAGTGATATTTTAGTGAAATAAAGTTATTTTATGAAGATATTTTACATATTTTTTATTAAAAGAATTGATAATTTTATTAAAAAAAATTAATTTCAAAACAATGTGCATATTTAAATATATACATGTATAAAAAATAAAATAACATGCGTTAACCAAGCATTTACATATATAGAGATTTCAAATGGTCAGTTGTAACATAGGTTCGAAAATTTTTTTTAAAATTTATTAACAAAAACAAATGTATTTGACCGCAATTTTTAGACAGGATTTTTCACAGAGATTTCACAACTTTTTTCGGTCTGCGCGTCGGCCATTGTACGCCCACCAGTGACGAGTCTTAATTGCCTTTAAATTTTGTGGAGGGTTGCCCCTAATAAAATCCACGTTTGTATGCTTATTGAGGGCGTTAGGAGCTTGTCTCTTAGCTATAGCAATGAAATAAATAAGAAAAGGAAATAAAAAATAAAAAAAATGGTGAATAAAAATACAAAAAACACAAGAACAAAATATTGCAAAAGAAAGGATGCGAAATGTGAATGAAAACAAGAAAATCCTTAAGCTCGGTTCCACCGAAGCTATAATGCTCTTCACAAATAAAAAATATTGCTGACAAGGGCTTTGCGATCATTCAGTTTGCATGGTAGCGATATGCTATGGTGGCCCCATATCGGCGATTCCGACAAATAAACAGCTTCTTGGCGAGAAAAAACGTGCGCAAAAGTTCAGTTCTAAAAACTGAGAAACTAAATCGGCTTATGTATATATTTTATAGAGTCTCTGACGATTCCTTCTTAAAATTAATTAGTTTTCATATAATTCATGTTATTAATATAATCGTGTATTTAATATAATCGAAGAAGCAAAACAATCAAAAAATAATTATCCCTACAAAACCTTGATGGCTGTTTCTGGATTGATCTAACAAGAGGCTTGTCCGAATTTTTTATAAGGGTCACATAAACTTTAACTGAATCAAAATGGTACTTCTAGGGAATCCATTTTCAAAAGAGTAGGTAAAGCGATGACATCCGTCAATACTTTTACTTTTTGAAAATTCAACGGCTTTGCCACAATCATGTGGGGGTTATCGAATCATAGACGACTGTTTGTCGCCATTTTAAGAACGAGCTTACTGAAAGATATTATCTTTTTTCGTCAAATATTATTAGGGATCTTATGAATGTGAAAACAATCTAGCAGAGCTTATCAGAAATTAATTTGGCGATTGTATAGGGAATCAGCGAGTTATTCAAATATTTGTACCAAAGACGTCACCTTCATAGAATGAAAACCGCACTTCTGATCTGTTTCGCCCTGTTCGGGAAGTCCACAAAAAACAGTAACGCCAAAAACATCGAGGAAAAATCGTGAGCGATGACAAGAGAATGTAATTGAGTTAGTTATTTAACATCATTGGCATCTCAAAGGAATGCGTAGAAATTTCAAAAGACAACCGCGAGCGACTTCGCCTCAAGCGACTATTAATTTTTCTGACTCAAAGAGTGGCTCACTGAAACAAAATTTCACACAGATTAAAAGTTCAAGATAGCAACTATGGAACCGATAAGCTAGAGGGCCATTACAAACAATGCATTACTTTAGATGAGGATTATATTAAAAAACAAAACAGCATATTTCCATTCAACAAAATCATTTTTCATTCTTAGATCAATAATGATATACCTCTCAAAAAGGCATTTCATTTTTTTTATTCGCCTCATGCGAATATACATACATATAATATATATAATACATTTAATTGATCCAAAATCCTTTGAAGCTTAGATTAGGTTATGTTAAGAGGTCAATTCTAATAGGGATCTCACTTGGACAACATAGAACGACGGTCTATTGCGGTACCTAAACTCCTATAAATCAAAAAACCCTTACAAATCAACAAAGCGTTTTGAACCTATCCCAATTTTGTTGCGAAGGCCAATGTCAGTTGGGTTCGCCAAAAGTAAGACTGCAGAGATGTTTCAACCTCAGTTTGCAAAGGCTAGTGAAAGCAGAAAAAAATGCCTGGGTTTTTCCACTTCACCCTCCTCCATACAACTTTGACAACTACCATCTGACTTAGATGTATATTGGTTAGAACAAACACGATTGCGACAAGATTTACAATTACTTTGCTAAGGACAAGGAATTCTGTAAATATCTGGTGTTCTACTCTAGGCCAAAACGTTCTCGCTGTCGCCCAAAACCTGGTCGTCGACTTCCGCGAGATTCAATGGTGAAGCGCTAACACCGAAAACGTCACGGAGATGCAATTCGATGTGAGTAGATCAAGGCAACCATCAGTTTTCCACTTGCCAGCAATTCCGATATGACGAGGCACCCAAATTAGATTGATTCTATTTCTAATAAAAACAGCCACTCCTTAACTAGTTTTGAGCGCACAGTTAGCAAACTCAGCGCTAGTATTGTCGCACTGCTGTCGGAGTGAATGCTCACCTCCCTACAGAATGCTGCACTTCGTAGCAGTACGTCCTTCTTCTTCTTTTTTGGCGTAGACACCGCTTACGCGATTAAAGCCGAATTAACAACAACACGCCAGTTGTTTCTTCTTTTCGCTACGTGGCGCCAATTGGATATTCCAAGCGAAGCCAGGTCCTTCTCCACCTGGTTCTTCCAACGGAGTGGAGGCCTGCCTGTTCCTCTGTTTCCGCCGGCGGTTACTGCGTCGAATACTTTCAGAGCTGGAGTGTTTTCGTCCATAGCCAGCGTAGCCGCTGTTTTTTAATTCGCTGATCTATTGTATCTCAATGTCGTCATATATTTCATACAGCTCATTATTCCATCGAGCGCTATATTTGCCATAAATCTTTAATAGAACTTTTCTCTAGAAAACGTCGACTCATGAGTTGTTGTCATCATCCAATCCTCTGAACCATATAGCAGGACGGGAATTATGAGTGACTTATAGAGTTCTACGACTTCAAAGTTAAGTCTATTTTGTTTGATGAGGGAGATATTTCGTCTTGTCCTAGTTCATTGACAGACCCATTTGCTTTGCTTAATTGTCCAGTCTGGAGAAAGCAAAACTAACAGCGCGGGTGCTGAGGCCGATGATATCAATAGCAGTTATTTTTACCCGAAGAACAGTATAATGGTCCGGTAGCCAAAGCTAAGAATGACGGAGAGGTCCTTAGAGAAAACTCCTCCTCCTAATTTCGACCCATCCGTGCAGGAGCTCGCTGTACTTCTTCTCCAAGGAGTTATCCTCATCCACATATCTCTCCTCGCTATTTGAACGGAGAAAAATTCGCCACTTGGAGTCTCAACGACGCAATGATCCAAGTTTTAAGAAATACGGTTGAAGGATGAGTGAAGCTTACCACGCGTAAAAAAATAAACACGTATTGATATTATAAATGCTTTTTATTGAAATTTAAAAATATGTATGTATATACTATGTAAAAAGGTATGTAGGTATGTATCGCATAAGTGGCTTCAATGAAATTTGTACCTTGTTCATGTTATTTGAAAAAAAAAAAAAATAACGAAACATATTCTTGTCTGTTTGTATGTCCGAATGGGTGTAACTTAACAACTAGAGAATAATGAACTATATACATATGTATGTGTTTAAGTTTTACCAGAAGAATGCGTACAAATGTATATATACTATATATAGTGCTATGCAACGATGCTTTCGTTATTTCTAAAAATTCTATGTTATCTTATTATGATTTCTGTAATTATGATTGTGTAGAGCAATTTCATCAAATTAAAAATAGTTTACAATTAAAAAAAATTGTCGCATTTTCTTCATTTTCATATGAAGAGTTAGGGTATATCATAACTAATTTTTAATGAAATAATTTTGTATTTTTTTTTTTTTTTTGTTTGTTTAAAAACTAAAAATATTCAAGTTTACAATGCAGCGAAGGCCTATGTTGTGTTTATCTACGAAAAGCGCAGGGATTCAGAAGAAAATCGCTATTCTTACTACTAGACGTGTACACGACATTTGAGGCTGTAGGAGTCTCGGCGGAGCTGACGTCTATGGGTGGAAAAATACAAAAGTACCAAAATAAGTAATAACTGATACACATGTGTTGCCGCAAACGTTGTTCTCATAAACAAAGACTCTTCTCTCTACTCACCTCTTTCTGAGTATTTTGGACTGTTCGGTGGTGAGGGTGAATCTAGTGATATAATGGTGGTGTCCGCTTCTGAAAAAAATATACACATATATTATTAGTTAAATGTGTTTAATGGCAGAAGTACAAAAAAATGTGTTTTCTTTGAATGGATTTTTTTCAAAACTCTAGAAATTCTCTATCGAATATTTTAACCCCGTAAAACGCAGTATAATTCTTATTATTTATAAATATGTTCAAAATGAAAAGGCTAAAGGGTCTATATGTATATGATTCATAAAGGGCAAAAACTTTCTAAAGTTCTAGCAAAATTCTTGTAAATAAAACACATCTACATAATTCACTCAGATTTTAATCCAAAAGCATATATAGCTGATACTAAAAAGAAAAATTAAAAAGTTCCAAACCATGAAGACAACAGACTTTTCACGATGGCTTTACATTATTTTACACCACCCTACCAACAAAAAACGTATCAATTACCAAAAACAGAACTTTAAAAGGAATGCATCTTTCACCTCTAAGGCAAGACAGGTAAAAAACTCGCTTTCGGTACAATTTTCGTAAAATTTTCATTTTATCAATACTTTCGAAAATTTTAAACCGATTTTTATTGTCGTTATATAGAAATATAACCGCTATTTAAAGACCTTAAAGGATTGAATTAGAAACTTTGAAGCATATTCCGACAAAAAGAAATAAAATCTTGTTAACCTATGAGTATTTGCCTTAGCAGCATGATCATTTTACGCCACATTTTTTTCCGCTCTTTTGACATTTTTCTTCAGTAAGATTAACCAGTTCATCTTGGAAAGATATACGATCCAGCAACGAGTTGAAAATATTGAAATTTACGCTACGTCCAATTTATGGTCGTCATCATAATCGTCCTGTCAGATCAACAATTGGGCACCTAGTCGAAACATTTCAATCCACAAGCACAGTACAAAATCAGTCCTCTCTGTGAAGTCGTTGTGGCAATTTTTGCGAAAAGGATCAAGGATACAAGATCAAATTACGCAAGAACTGAAGCCGCTTGACCACCAGAATCGTCGTATGTTCGTGAATTGGGCCTGTCTCTTATACACATCTAGATGTGTATAAGAGACAGGTACAAAATCAGTCCTCTCTGTGAAGTCGTTGTGGCAATTTTTGCGAAAAGGATCAAGGATACAAGATCAAATTACGCAAGAACTGAAGCCGCTTGACCACCAGAATCGTCGTATGTTCGTGAATTGGGCTGAGCAAAATCTTTTATCGAAATCATCTCCAGCAATTAGGCTCATTTCTGACTGAATAGCTTCGTCAATAAGCAAAATATGCGTTATTGCTCAGGCAGCATTCCCCACGTACTCCATGAGGTACCATAGCATTCATAAAAAATTACTATTTGGTGCGGTTTATGGGTCGGTGGCATCATTGGTCCGTACTTCTTCCGTGATGACCAAAATCGGTACGTTACTGTGAATGGGAATTGCTACCGCTCAATGATAACCGAATATTTTTGGCCCGAATTAGATGATATAGACTTGGACTATATGTGGTTCCAACAGGACGGCGCCAAAAGCCACACAGCGAACTTCGCAATCGAATTATTGAAAAACATGTTTGGTGAACGTCGTTTGGTCACGCATAGCCAATCAATTGGCCGCCTCGGTCGTGCGATTTGACGCCACTAGATTATTTCCTGTGGGGGTACGTCAAGTCTATGGTCTATGCCAACAAGCCAGCAACAATTGATGAATTTCGTACAAATATCGAATGTGAAATTGCAGCAGTATCGGCCGATTTATGCTTGAAAACCGTCGAAAATTGGGTTTAGCGTCTGGGCAAGCGAGCCCGTGGCGTTCATACATAATGGCATCGAATGTACTTTCACAGAAATGAAGAATTTCATTGATATCCCAAAAATATATGAGTTGGGATTGTCATTGAACGTTGAAATTTCATTTGAAAGCAGTTCTGCTTCCAAAGATATTGTTTAGAGTTCGAAAAGGCAGATATTTCGAAATCCTTACACAACTTTTTAACCCAAAATATTATTAAACAAATCTATAAAATGATCCAAATAGTGGAAGAATTTCGTAATAAACTTTCACTTTTCTGTCATGTTGATCGAATAATTGGATATACACAAATCGGTTCGACGACCTGACAAACTTTAATGTAGAATGTTTCTAGTCCTAAACCAACTGACCTATCCAAGCATGTAATTAATAATCGTAATGCAAATAAAACTAAAATTGTTAACCCAACGAACTTTAATTACTGAGCGAAGCTATACTGATTGGCAAATAAAGCGACGTGGCCGAGATCAATGTTAGCCAGAGTTAATTATCTATTAATTATCCAACCTCGTAAGCTTAACTACTACGCAAATATGAGTAATTATACTAGTAAGAAATGGTGAAGTTCAGGCATTAAAAAAAATAAGGTTGTGAGACATAAGGGGTAAGAACTATATCGATATATCGAGAAGTGTTCCGAAAAAATTTACCATAAAATAATTTATGGAAGCAAGTTGTGGTAAAAATTGTTTTTTCATCCAGTTTCATAACGATTTTTTTCTTAATATGCAAGAAGTAGGTGACGCCCATAGTCCACTATTGAATCGGTCAGTGTGACGACCTGAGTTGATTTAACCGTGTTTGTCTGTCAGTCTATCTGTAAACTTACCGAACAAAATTGTGGGTAACACTTGGGTTTAAAAATCGAATTTTGATTATTTTTATTAAATTTGCAACACCTCTAGAACATTGTCCTAAATTTTTAAGTCGATCCGTGTAATAGTTTCGGAGATACAGCCTTGATAACTTGAGCACTCGAGACCACCTATGCTAAGTCTTTAAAAGCGCTTTTCTCGAAACTGTGTTTTTTAAGGCGGTTGGAAAGATTATCAACCGATCTTCATGAAATTTTACACGGGTGGTTGAGATACAATTCTCAAAGACTTGGACGATTGATTTTTTTCGATTACAACTATTAAATAAAAAACTCATTAATTTTTTTAATTTTTTTGGAAAAATATGTGCCAAAAATCCAATTTTCAATTTTTTTCCTCCGCCCAAGTTCTAATGCGGGCGCATCTTTTTTCGGGGGGCTTAAAATATTTTTTCCCAAAAATTTCAGAATTTCTTTGTAAATAGTGTATATTTGTAACAATAAAAAATTCTAATAAAATATTACATTTCTTATATGAGAAAAAATGTTTGAAAAAGTTTTTGTTTTTTATCCGAGGAAATTCATGTAACCACTTATCCGTGTCTGGATGTCAGTTTGTCTGTAAGCTGACTGATTAAAATTAAATTCTTGTACGACAGAAATTTTTATTTGACAATATATCTCAATTGTCTAAGGCAAAGTAAAAATATCTGAAGAAATTTTCCAGATCGCACCACTATAGAATATAGCTGCCATATAAACTGAAGATATCTTCACAAAATTTGCTATAGAATATGGTCTAAGGCAATGCTAAAATATCTGAAGAAATTTTTCAGATTGGAACACGACAGCAAACAGCTGCGATATATACAGATCGATCAAAATTACACAGAAGAACGAGGGATTCTAGCTTCGGTGCAAAGGAAGTTAACTTTTTTAGTTTAGTTGGTTGATAAGTTAAAAGGTACGATTAGTAATCGCTTTAGTAGGTGATCCACCCTCAGAGCAGAGCTGTCAGATTTTAGCCGCTGAAAAAAATTATGAAAACGAATACTTAATACGCGACTAAATGGACTTAATATACGTATGTATACAAGCTTAAAATAAAAATGCGGTTATTAAGTAAGTAAGTAAGTTGGATAGTAGAAATAAATTATGTTTAGCTAAAGTAGTGCAATAAACTGTAAGAAACCATTTCGATAACTGAATAAGAATGACAAAGCTGCGAAAGAACACACAACATCAAAGTCTGCACCCACCAAATTGTCAGGAGTAAATAAAACAAAGAAGAAATTAACAAATATTTTTTGTTTGCATTTGTAAGAGTTATATTTGTAATATATGTATATAGTATTTCTTTTAAATGTAGTATATTTCATAATTATCTATATTAAATAATTTTTTCTTGCTTTCTCTTTCTGTTTTTTTTTTTTACATTAAAATGTGAAAATCATTTTTTTTTTTGTTTAATTTAGCTTTATTTTATTTAATATTAAATTAATTATTATACTAACAATTTTACTTAATTTTAAATACAATATGCTGATATATGTATGTATGTACTTTTCGCATTTTATATGTTTACAGCTACAACAAAAGTTGTTACATATTGTTGTTTGTTATTGTTTTTATCTATTGTATTACAAAAAAGGCGAAGTTAATGCCAGCCGATAGTATTTGTTCTTGTTGTATTTTTAATCCTCCTCCTCTTATTCTTCTGCTATTTCTAGTTTTTTACATTTGATTATGCTATTTTTGTTTTGCTGCTGTTGTCTTTAGTTTTTTATTTATTTTTATTTTTTTGATTTGTTTAATCGGTTGCGCCAGTGCTAGTTAGGTAATTATGCAATAATATTAGTTTACTAGGGCGGTCTGTATTTCCTTGCAAAGGAAAAGTACATTTTTGCTTTTTTACTTCTATTCGAATAATAACTGTGCTAATATTCTTCGCTCTTTGTTGTATTCTAATGTTATTCTTATGCCTCTTCTTCTTCTTATTAACTTCTTTGCTTGCATCTCTTGTGTACTTGCCCGATTTGCTTCGATTCCCACATACAGCAGACATTCTTCAATTTTTTTTCTTTCCTACTTTACACACACACTTCTACATTCCAGTTGTTTTTTTTTTTTAATTCAAAACATGTTCTTTTTTATTTAAAAATGACATTTCTTTCATTTTCATTTTTTATGCTTTGCATTAATGTGCTTTGAGATGTATGCAAGTAAGTATGTATGCATGTACATATGTACTATGTATGTATCGTCCGCACATTCGAGTACTTATGCAAAACGTTCGTTTTCAACGGATCACAACGCGCACACCTAGAAATTATGCAGTCAATCAGTTAAATTATAAAAATTAAGGATGTGGGTTTGAGCGTGTGTGACGACTAGCCGATGGTGGTGGTGCATAGATGAATTGCATGAAATGATAAAGATAGGTAATAAATGTGTGTGTGTCAAAAACGGAACTCGGACCAACTGATTGCCATGAAAACCCTTTTTATAGGTATTTTAGTACCGAGCATTTAAAAATATTGATACCGAACTTTTGAAAATATGAATTCATTTGAAAACTTTTGCTCAGAAATAACGTTTACATAATTGTATAGTCATAATATCGAATTTTCGAAAATCAAGTACAGAAATTTTTAATAGTGCAGTAATTTTTTTGAAATTCTAGTACCGAAAATTTAGTAATTTTTTAACGAAATTGTTCCAATATTTTGGTACATATTTTTCTGAAATACTAATACCGAATCCTAATTTCGAATAATTTCGTAAAAATTATTTTTGGTTTTACTTCTAGTATCGAAATACCGAAATAGTACTCTTTTTTGAACATTTTGACATCGATATTTTTGAATGTTTTTGTACCATTTTTAATCGATTCTGAATCTCTATAAACTTGCTATGTATTAAAAAAATTTTTGCTAGAGTAGAAATTTGTTAACAAAACAGGAAAATTGTCATTAAAGCAGAATCTGGCGATAATATCCTCAATATCTATTGAATATAACAAAAACAACTGCAATAGTAAAGTAAATATTTGGCGAAATTCACACAAGGACATTTCGGCATACCATTACGCCGGCGACACACATTAAAGAAGTGCATGATTTTATGTTAAATGTGTGTGTATGTGTAAAGGCAAGAAATAGCAAAACGGCACTTTTTAAGATGATTAAAAAAATGTAACAACACTCTGTTAGTATTAAGCTAAAGAAATGATTTCTTTACAGTTTATCAATTTAGGTATTTATGTAGGTAAGTATATGTATATATATGTATGTATGTATACATAATGCTTTTAAAACCTATACATCCCCTATTTTACTTATATTAGTAATAGCAATGCAATTTTCCTTCAATAAACACCTAGTGTCTTTAGAAGTAAAAACCCTTAGCAAGTGAGTATAGAAAAGGTTTTGACCGCGCACTACACTTGCTCTTAACAGCGCAGTGCGGCAAACGTACAGGGTGGCGCAACAAATTTAGATAATTTAAACTAAAATATTAGTTAACAGGTTAGGTTAGTTATGTAAAAAATATATAAAAAAATTAAAATATATAAAAAACAAAATAAATAAAAATAATAAAAATACATAAGCGTAAAAAATTTTATTAATATGCCAAAAAAATAAATAAATAAGTGTGAATGAAGACAATGTTAGTTAAAAAATAAAAATGAAAATTATTAAAGTAAATCAATTTTTTATCAAAAAAAAAATAATTAAATGAAGTATGAAAAATAATAAATTAAAATATATGACGAACAAAATAAATCTAAATAAATTAGTTCAACCAAAAACACTTTATAACACAACTAATTAAACAATTTATAAAAAAATATTAAAATACTGTCAAAATAATTGTACATCTCTAAAATGCAAAAAGTTGTATTTTAAACATTAAAAACATTAATTTTCAAATTTCAAGTTCAAGTTCAGCTAAATTTGCATTCCGCCACTCTATACGTTTATGCGATCTACTAAACCTAATTCAAAACTAAGAACAATACACACATGTAAATCTGTAAACTGATTATAATATAACTGTGAATAATAAATGTAAAGGCGAACAAATAATCATAATAAAATATAATGAAAATTATGGTGAAAAGAGTGTGCGAAAACAATGTCTAATTATATTGCATACATTTAGGAGTTTACGCCACTTTCAGCTGCGTATTTTTAGGCGCCTTTAACAAAATTTGCTTTTTAGCAATCATAACGGCACCTGTTTCTAATATAACATAACTAAAATTCGAAAGCATAGGCTAAAAGGTCTCTCTCAATCCTCCAGTATTAAGACCTCAAACATAGCGCAGCGAAAGATCAACAATGATGAGAGCAACGCGCATAAAAGCGTGCTTGCTTGCTAAGTGTACTTTTGTTCTCTTAATGCTGCTCTATGTTTTAGGCCTAACGTGTTAAATATTTGTGTCTTAAATTAATTTCTGCATTACTTATAAGTTACATAACATCCTAAACTATAGTTTGTATTTTTTTTTTTTCGAGTTTGAGTTTAAGTTAAAAGTTTACTATTTTGTGTCTTATTCTTACTGCATACTTTTACAATTAAATTATCTATAAAGTTTCTGTGAAACATACGCAACTATTTAGTTAAGTTAAAACTTTTAAATCTCATAGAAAATAGTTTGCACAAGATAAAGGTGATCAAAAAGTGGATAAATTTTATTTAAGTTGAATTTTTTTTAATTTTACCGACAATTGAAGCAACTTTTGGCATAAAAATATAAAATTATATTTTGGAGTGATTTCTTGAATGGCAACCTACACGAAACTTTCAACAGTTCATATCGATGATACAGAATTCTGCAGCTTCAAGTACAAGCAACTGTTGGAAGGAAAAACACTTTGTAATTATTTTTGATTGATTTTTGGCGAAAATCACTTGATTTCAGGACCAATATGGTAAATTTCAGACATTCCCACCACAAAGCTTCGAAAGTCTGCAGTAAAGCTTATATAGAAATGTTGGGAAATTGCATGATTTGCTATGGAAATTTTTTTTACCGAACAATGTTGCATGAAATCGAGGATTTTTACCATCAACTAATGTAAATGGTGTCCGAGCGAAAACACAACTCCACAAAAAATACTTCGTTCTAAAGGTTGACGTTGAACAGCAGTAGGGAGACTTTTTTCGAAAAATTTATTCAAACAAATTTTACTGAAAGTTTTCCCCCAAGCCAATAACTAAATTAAAATCGGTTACACGACTCAGAAAGTATATAGTCTAAAATTGGAATTACCTAGTAGTTTTTTTTACACATTATACAAAGGAAACTATCGTGCAAGTTCACCCATCATTTGCTATAACAACTTTCTGCATTTACATACAATATACATAAGAATATGTATGTATATATAAACACAGCTCATGCAAAAACATACAAAGTATGTACATATATGAAATACCAAAAATTTAACACAACATCCGTATGGAATTTACGGTTCTGGCTCGTTGGGTGCAGCCGATGTGGACTCCATAGCGTTCGTAGTTAGCGTTGATGTGGCAGCCGAATTAGAAGATACACTTGCGCCGCTACTTACGCTGCTACCGCGGCGATTACTTTGCATTTGCTGTTGTTGTTGTTGCTGCTGGCGGTGTTCGTGTGCGTAGTATTGTTGTTGTTGTTGTTGAGTCAGTGCATCGCTGTACAGCTCGGTTCTGGTATCGACGGTATGTATACTGGGCGATGAATCGGTAAGTTCTAAACATTGAAAATTTTGTTCATTCTCCTCGACCATTTCCTTTTGTTGTGCTTTTTGTTGCGTATTTTTATTTTAAATTTTTATTTTATTTTTTTATTTTTAATTTTATTTTGCACGATTTTTCCACGGTCGCATGCACCAGCGCCAGCGCAGAACAAGTTGGCGGGCGGCAATGGTAAGCAAACAAAAGACCGTTATTTGTGAAAAAATAGAGAAAACGAGAGAAAAGAGAAAAAATTGCAAACATTAAATTTACAATAAGCTTCCCATTCTTACAACAATTGGACTTAAAGTCGATGATGTTCTAATGTTTCTGATTTTTGAATGCGTTCCACATATTTAGCAAATGCAATTTGGATGAATGGAAGGATGTGTGAACAAAACAAAATCGTAAAAATGTGTGTAGTAGCTCAAGCTGTAAAATTAAGCACATTTTATGTTTAAATCATGAAAAACTTATTTTTTCTTGTTGCAGTTTTCTGATTTTATAATTGCTGAGCAGAAATGTTGGATGAAGTTGGAGAGATAAAAGTTTTACTTTCGTAAGTAAAACAAAAAAATAAAATAAAAACAAATTTAAATAATAATTAGTACACAGAACTTTCTTGGGAAATTTACTTTTACAAAAAAAAAATAATAATTTCTGAACAGATGCATGCAGTAAAAACAATAGACTTTTATTTGGCAGCAAAAAATGATAAAATTGCCATTTCGATCAGAATTTTTATTAATGATTTAGGAATTCATTTTTGAGGTTAATAAGCCTAATGCGTAATAATAATGTCATTTCACATATGTAAATTTAATTAATTATAAAAAGCAAACGTTGCCTACATTTTGGCGCATATCGGAAAGAACGACGCGCATGACCCTGCAGCCAACTAACGTTAATTATTAGAGTATGCTACCAGAGATTTTTGCTACAGTTTCTATGAATTTCTTAAGGCCAAATTGACTGAACTAACCGAAACTCTTGTGAACGTGTGATGATTGTTAATGCCTTTTTTAAAGATATTGCTTATGACTAGCAACTTTTGTCTACATTTCCATGATAATTATTTCAATGTACCGTGGTTTCAGTTAGCATGACTTGTTGTGTTTTTCCGCTAAAAATCTTAGTGAAGCAACAGGCTTTCGTATATGTTATGACATTTGAGGAAATGAAGAAATTGGCAAAAACTAAATAATGAGCTGTTTTAGGTGAAGAAATCCACATGCTGGCCAGAAAAGGAAATACACTGTATTTTTTCACAGAATTGTCAACAAAAACAAGCTTAAATTGCTTGAGTTTACTTAAACAAGGAATTTGTGCGTTAATCTAAGAAAGCTGCCGATCACAAAAATTAACGTGACACGTTCGAAAGGTCACGCTAACAGCAAATAGATTTCCGCAAACACTTTTACTGATAAAAATTCATATTTTTTTCTCTAGTTAGCAACAAAATATACAATAAAGGTTTATTATTCAAATTTATTCCTTTCATATTAAGTTTTATACAAAATGTTCCGCTTTGTTTGTTTATAAAAAGAAAAAAACATACATACATACATACATACATACATACAACATACAGACGGTACACTCACCTAAGCATATTGAACATACATTGTAAAAAATATACATACAACTAAACAGTTATACAAAAAGGAAGACATTAGTTCACTAATCCACAAAATTGTACAAGAATTCGGACAGCCGCTTGGCATCAACAAGTGCATTCGTTTTCCGCCTCGTTCAAGAGCACTTTGCCACGCTTCGCCTTACGCATCGGCTGACGGCGCCTACGCGCACCAACACGATGTCCCAAATTGAGTAGATCCTCTTGCGGTACATATGGTAAATCGTTAACATCAAAATTGGAAGAATCCAACTCGGCCAGACTATTATTCAGGCTATGTGTATCGCTTGAGGGTATTGAGGGCGTATTGAGTTCCATCATGGCCTCATCGTAAGCATATGTTGCCAACGGATCGGTTGTGTCATCATCAATGTTGCCACGAAAATAACGCAACGCATGACTATCACTAGGGCGTATAACATTCAATGTGAACTCCAATATGCCCGTTATATCGATCATGAAGACGAAAGCAATAACTGCGAGTAGGAAACGTGCCATATAGAAGGCGTCATTGCGTATCCACGACGACAATGTAGGCGCATTATTGGCCAAAAACGACTCATTCGCCACGATCACATACTGGCCGAGAAAGCGACAAATAAAATTCAACAACTTCAAACTGGGCAACCACACTTGACGCAGTAGAAAATCATTGGCATACAAAATCAGCGACAATTCAATGAAGAAGATCAATGCACGCTGCGGCTTACGCAATGCACTCGGCCAAAGTGGACGCAATTTTGTGAGAATACATAGCACAGAGAATACAAATAGACTGGAAGCAACGTTGGGCGTCAGCAGTGGCAAACGAGAATACTTCAACTCGATTATGCTGATGCGATTCAGATGCATAAACAAACCGATCAGCACTATGACGCTCGACTCGATCAACTTCTGATAACGCTGCACCTTTTCGAACTCTAAAAGCATGGCGTCGCAATTGTCGGCGAGTCTGTAAGTGTGCGTTGGTTGTGTGCGTCACTGTGGTGAATTCTTGCTCCGCACTGCCTTTACACAACTTCGCGAACGCGCGGCGAACTTGAAGGGCGTGGCAGTGTAGGCAAGCAGTTGTTTGCTGTTTGGAAACGATGGCTGGGGTTGTTGTGGTTGGATGTTGATGATGCTGCTGCGGCGGCGACGTCGTGTTTTGGAATTGGTTTTTGGTTTGGAATTTTACGTGAGTACCGAAATTTGCAAATGCAATGGAAAAATTTTTTGTAACAATTCAATTTTGATGAACTATGTATTTGCTATTTTTGAAATAATTTTTGAGCAGAAAATCACACAAAAATTATTTTATAAGAAAAAATTCAAAGTTATGTCATAGTAAACACAAAAGTGTTACGATCAATGCAAAGTAGATTGGTATGTAAGTATTAACGCTGGACGGTAGTGCGTATCTAAACTTATTGTGTTTTTGAATTTAGAAAATGGTTTCAAAGCGGTAAATACATTACTAATGAACAATCTGTGAGTATATTTCATTTAATTTACGGTTTCAGACTTCACTGAAAGTGTTAACATTTTATATGACTTATATTAGGTTTGTTTCTAAATGGCTATCAAGTAAATAATGAGTAGTAGAGAGTGCTGGAAGTTTCTGCTAGCAGAAAATAGCTTTTGGCATTTGAAGAAAGAGCAGTTAAAGTCCATTGTAAACAAATGATGTTTGACGCATTTGCTTGGAATTTGCCCATTTTAGATGAGAAAAGAAATAATTGACTAATTTATTGATTACTTTTGGAAAAATCATGCTAATTTGCGGTTTCTTCACTTTTTCGGTATTCGGCTTTTTGATCGTAACTTGTCACATTCGCATTCATCTTCTTCTTTATAACTGTTAGCTATTAGCATATTTCGAAAAAAAAGTGATACGATAGCACTAGTTCTTCAGTTAACATTTGTGTTGACTACATACAAATGTATGAACTTCATTAATTCAAAGTGGAAATTCTTTGACAACTACAAAAACGTTTGCGTTACGACAATTAACGCGCTTAATTTTTAATTTAACAAAATGAACTGCTTCATGTAACTTTTCCTATGTAATTTCATTTTTTTCGCGTGTGAGTCGTGGACGCTCCCAATTTGCTCTTATTTGTTGTCTTTGCCGCATTAGTAGTACTACTAACATTATCAAGCTTCTGCACAGTTGCCAACATCTTTTCCCTCAGAGCTTTTCTCCGCTCTCTAAAGGCTTTTGCACTATCTTCAGTTTCTTTCAATTTTTTGGAATTCGTTATAGCAGACGCGGTTTTCACTGGTGCATTGATAACCTTCGGCAAATTGGCAATAGCAGACAACTCCCCCGTAGCTGTGATCGGCGCCACAATTGTCGATTCGATGGATTCACATTTGTCTTCTCGTGCTCTTTTTTGTGCACCACTTTCTTTCGGAAAATCCACCGATATCTTCCTCTTCTGTAGTCCGGCAGCATTGCCATTACAAACGGCATCAACGGATAACTTTTCCTGCACAAATTGTGTCGGTAGCATATTTTCCGTTGCTCGAGTCAAAGCATTTAAAACGGCCAAAACGTTTAAGCCTGAAAAATCCGTTTCGAACCACTAGTAAAAAGTTCACCTCCCAAATGTATGTACATATGTAGGTAGTCAATATTGTTTGACACTTGGTCGAAAGTAGCTCATATGCAAAAAATGGCTTAATCGCCAGTAAAATAAATTTTTTGTTCGGGCTATTAAGGAAGCATTCTATGAATTTCTTGATATGATAAGGGTAAGCTTAACAAAACAACCGGGAAATTTTTAGCACCTATTTCGAGATTTTACTTCACTACACTTGTCTGAATATTTACTTAGCTTAGTTCAATTAAAGATCATCTAAATATGTGTATAGGGATTAAACAAAAGTTTCTGAAAACACATTGACTCTCTTAACCTCGCTATTGCCTCATGTTTCACCCTCTTTCACTGCTTTCCCACAAAATCGCAAAATTTTTCTACACGAATCTGCTCGATAATACCGCTTAACTCAATCAGCTCTGGAGTTTACTCGTCAACGTTCGTCATAGTAATCGTTAAAGTTTTCGACTTTTTTCATTTTTCTGCTAACATAAGTATGCGCAACAATACCAAAATAAATCTAGCGACAAGCAGTGGAGATACACTCCCTAAGTCAGAAAATTATATAAATTCTTTCACAAAATTGATAATAAACAAAGTTATTGTAAAGAAATACCTAAAAAAAAAAAAAAAAAAAAAAAACCGGACGTAACATTCTCTCACGGCATTAGAACACTACTATGTGATTTTAAGTCGAGGATTTTAGTGCGCATGTGTAGACAATCCATTTCTTCACAGAAACAAATTAAAAGACAATTGAATTGCAAAACACACAGATTGAAAAAAGCAACATCGTTGCGCTTAACTAATATAAAATTAATAAATATAACTGTAATTGTAACTGTAACTGTAACTGTAGGCATGTGTGTTTTTGTATAGTAAAGGACTACATAGATTCTTATTTGTCGCTTGTTCGTGCATAATGTAGGGTTTTGATTAATGCCTAGAGTTCCTACCTAGACTACTGCTATTACTACTACTATGCAATATATAAATATGTATATATAGTAAACTATATATATTACTTGATTTAATGTTTGTTTCTTTAGTACGAATAAGCGTCCAACGTACCAGTTCGTGGCGGTTGAAAAGCATTGCGCTGACTGGCATTGGGACCGCCGTTACCAGCAGCATTGCCATTGCCGCTGCCGCTGCCGTTAATATTAGATGTGGACACCGCCGCATTTGGAGCGCTAACAGCTGAAGTTTGCTTGATGGTGGGACGCCGCTTGGCCAGCGGCATATCGTCATCGGAATCGCTGAGGGTTAAATCCACCTGCACACGAAGAGAAATAAAATTATTATTTAAATGAAGGTAGGAAAAGGAAGAAGGAAAGCAATCTATAAATTTTAATACTTAGAGAAAGCACTAACCGTTTCACTATTTGTTGTTGATGTGGGCTGATCATTAGCGATGGCAGGTGGTGCGCCAGCTTTAACCATTTTCACATCCTCTGTGGTGATGACCTCTGAAAAGTATAAAGTATATTCATTACAGATTCTTCATACACACTTCATACAGGATTCCGGTCTAAATTCACATACCGATATCATCCGAAATGACTTCGACTTTTTCAACCGGCTTTGTCGGCGTATCGATTATTTGAGCCTCATTACGTAAACTATGTGTGCTCCATGAGCCATCTTTATGTAATTGTATCTCCGTATCGTCGGGTTTAAGTAGCGATGAGGCGAGCACCTCTTGAAAGTAGCTGTAATAAAACAGACGTTAGGTGAAACAAATAAAAATACATATAAGCGCACACATGGCGTACCCATCAATGACCAGATTATCGTAAATGGCTGGCTTATCGCACACTGGACAATTCCATGTAGGCTTACGCTCGTTCATCTGCAGGTAAAGACTTGCATCAAAACATTGTAAATGCGAGCAAGTCGATGCACGGCATGGTATGGACATTTTCATCTTGCCCAACGGACAATTCAGTGAAACTTTAAGCATTGTTGTAGCGATTTCGCAATCTGCATCTTCAGTGAGTTTCTCTTTAACTGTAAATAAACGACATACTCTTAGCAAAAGCACTATTTTGTAGTTCGTAGGAGATTTGCATACTTAAACCGCGCGTGTAGTCGGCTGGTTTGACGCCCTTAGTCTTCATGCGATGCAATAATTGCGCTGAAGTGAGCTTCTTCACCAAGTATACGGCAATGCAATAGCCACGCGTATAATCCGGGCACCATTGTACTGTGATTGTGTTGGTAACTGTAGGCGAAAGCTTTACATTTGCTGTAACATTGACGGGGCGAGGTGGTCGTTTTGGTTCCACATTCGGTCTGTTTGTTGGAATGACATTCTAGTAGCAAAAATAAAATAAAAAATTAAATTAAAATAATATTTTCGCAAAAAAAAAACCAAAATAATAATAAAATAAAAAGTAAAAATAAAAAAATTTAAAAAATAAATAATAATAATAAATAATAATAATAGTAATAATATTCTATAAAAATGAAATACTAAACATAAATTTTAAATTAGAAGTATACAATTAATAAGTAAAAAATAATAAATAAAGAAATAAAAATAAAAAAAAACTTTACGTCGTTTGCATCGAAGCTATAATACCTTTCATAAACAGAAAGTTTTACATACATATAAGAACTTAATTTTGATCGATCAATTTGTATCACAGCTGTATGCCATAGTGGTTCGATATAACGGGGATAACGTTTGCAAAATTTCAGTCATATCTCGAAACTGAGGGACTACTTGGCGAATATGTATGCAGTCAGACGTATGTACATGGACAGTCGGGTCTACGTAACCGGAACGTACCCGGATTTTTTATCTGGCCAAGGACGGTTAACTCAGCAGAATTCTGCTGCTACAACAACAACAACAGAGTTTTATGGTTAAATAGGCTCAGAGTTTGAGTTTTCTAAGTTGTTACAAACTTCGTAGCAAACTTAATACACCCTGTTCAGGGTATGAAAATACAAAATACAATAAATAAAGAATATGAACACAATTTAAAATTTAGTCACGAGTCAATGTATAATATAGGCTTTTTTAAAATTCTCAAAAAATGCATATTATAAAAATAAAACTAAAAAATTAAAAAAAAATTAATATTAGCTATTACCGCTATTAATAATAAATTTTATATGTAGCAAAATAAATATATGTTTATAACCAAACTAAAAAAATTATAAAAAATAGGGTTTAATCAGAAAAATAAATAAGATTAAATAAAAACAAAATACTATCCACTTACCGGCAGTTGGCACAACTTATTGTTGACCTTTACACTGACACTGGGCGGGAAACAGTCCTCTTGTTCGCATGAGGTTTCCAATAGACAGAAACGTAGCTGAACCTGTATGGCATGCTCAATCTTATTACTGTTTCGTATGTCTCGATTTGATGCAATCTCTGTGGCCTGTTGTGGTGTCAATGTAAAATAGAAGGGCACCTCTTGTATACGCTGTGTATTGCGCGGCACAAGTGATGAAGGCTTAATCAGCACACCCAGTACATCATAAAAAGCTAGTTTCTTAAGACGTACGTCTGGATGTATCGGTATATGTGTGGGTATGGGATTCATAAACGGTACCATATTGTTGGCAACGCCGGGCCCAGTCGGCGGTACACCGGCGATTGGTTGGGCACCAACAGCTGTTGGTTGACCGGCATTAGGCAGACCAGCTGCTGGATTGGGTTGCACTTGTGGCATTTGCATGTGTGAATACATCCTTTTTGGATCTGTTGGCCCGTACTGCTGAGCTTGCTGCTCTGCACTGTAATACAAGGCATATATTTAATTTTATTCCTGTCTCCACGAAGAATTTTTTTATTTTGTAAAAATATGTGAACTTACATTGATTGTGCGTAAACTTCACGTATTTTATGAGACAATAAGTCGTAGTTTGTATGTAATAGATTAATGATGCGCCGTTGTAAGTCAATTTTACGCCCAGAAAACGAAATATTCAAAAATGTTAGTATCTGTTGCAGCTCTACTACGCGAAGCAAATTTATCATTTCCTCACATTCCTAGAAAAACAAAACAAAAAAATTCACACAATGCCAATATGTAGAGAGAGGTGAGTGATACAATAATAATATATATGATGCATAAACATGTACCCTCAATATTCAGTCCCAAATTATAAGTGAATTTTAGTTGTGACCGTTAGTTTAAGCAGATTTGTTTAAAAAAAAATTAATGAATTTTTGGATCCTATTGATTGACGATTCGAAACGAACGAAAGTTCTATTGCCTTGTAAACAACAGTAAGAGTTTAGTTTTAAACAGCAGATATATTCATAATTATAGAAATAATAATATGTTTTCATAAGACTAATATATGTAAATATCAAAGCTAAGAAACAAACTTATTTATCCTAAAAAAAATTCAAATGATTACTGAGACAATTAAATCAAATATTCTAGGTATATTTGTTGTTTTAATTGCATAAAATAATTCTTCCACTCTGGCGGATAGTACTGTAGTCACCCCACTAGACACCCTAAACTAGGTTAGAAATAAGTCTTTTTAATATTTAAATATCACGCATCTAAAATGATGCGTCCTTTGATTATATTGTTATCTAACTACTTATTTGTACGCTCTACAAATTGTAGAAGCATTGGGAAAATCACCCACAAGTGTCGGGGAAGCACCCACGCCACTGCGACCTGATATAAGTTATGGTGTTTGCAAATCCCTAATTTGCATGTGCCCTTTGCCGGACACTTCGTTCTCACCATATAACTGTTGTTTTCTTGGTTTAACTACTTTTTTCACTAAATGCATTTGAGAAAAAGTTATAATTTCATACCTGATGTAAAGTGGTATTATGCTCCACGAATTTGTACTATTCTTTCTTCCAAGTATTGGCAATAAATTATACTTTGCATTGCACACTTTCTCAACAAATAGAGGGATGGAAAAAATATTTAGCTGCTTTTAATTTAATCAACACAAAATATTATTTATAATAAGCATAGTTTTAAAAATCTTCAACAACTTCCGAAATTTAATTTTTACTGTAAAATAAAATACATTTAATGTATTTTCAGCGCAATATGTACATTTACCGAGAAACTGCTATGATTTCGTTTCATTCAACACACAAAAATTAAGTTGTCCGCAAAGAATATGGCGGCGACAGCACCGACTTCAGTTTGGTGTAAATTAATTTCCCACTATTTTAGAAAACAAATTCTCGTTTGGAACGATACTGAACATACTAAATGGTTGATGAAATATCAACACAACAAAGCATGATAAATAGTACATAAAAGGAAGACACAAACTTAAAATATATACATAAGTTGCAACTAAACGATTTATATTAATAGTTATTTACTCAACGTATATGACTATTAATATTTTTGGTAACATTATGCTAATTTGTTTACAAAGTTTTAATTTAGATTACTTAATAAAGAAATCTAGTCATTTACCAAAATGTGCTTAAACTTTTCTAACTTATATAAAAAAAATTAGAGATATTGAACTTTAATACTTGGTATTCTTTAGAGTAGAAAAGTGACAACCAATATGTGATTTTACTCGATGTAGAAATTGTTAATAAAATATATTTATACTTACTTTCATTTTGAATTACATAAATATTGCACACATTATTATTGGCTACATAAAAATTGTTGAAAATATTAATATTATTTTACTTTTATCTATTCGATAAATTCATAAACGTGTACATCAACTATAAGGCGCGCAAAGAAGCAAACACACCTATAGATTTATAAGGACAGCTGGTCACGAAATAGCGGGATTTTTGACAGCAACCAACGCTTTATGTTGGTTTTTTATTAAACAACTATAATTTTCATTAACAAAAAATGCGTTTAATATAAGATTATCTTGAACACCCAAAGCAAAACCATCTCTTTCCATGGTCTGTATTCATACCTTGATTTTGAAATGCTCCGTTTGTTGCACAATACGCTTTTGTGCACTTACGGCAGCAATCTGGATATTTTGAGGCATGCGATTACTCGTGCTCATGTTTTGTGCCCCACTGTTCTCCGTCGATGAAACAATGGATGGTGAATTGGATGTGGAAGTCGTACGTCCCGCATTTGCCATTGCGGCCTCCGCCTGAGTTTGAGAACGAGTTTTACGCATCGCACCGGCACTTGAAATATCAATGTTTCTGTACACACACAATAATGAGAACTTTAAGGGCAATTATCACACACATAAGCCAATGCACAGAAATTTTGGTCTACGTTTAGCGTACCTTTGCTACCATCAATCACTATACAAGCCACTATATTATTATGCCAGGTAGCATGCGTTTACCAATTATAAACAACTTTTGCACAAATCTCTACACTGGCCGATAGCGACAATCAAAAAATGTCAATTAAAAACATTTGACAGCACAATATGATTAACAGTAGCGATTTAACAATTGCGGTGTTTTCTGATATCGCCGTGTGTTTTCCTTTCAGTCTCTTCCGAAATTCTAGACATCTTTTTTTACTTCTAACAAAAAAAGTCCCACTATTTCCGCTTTCATTGATTATTTTCCTAAAACCACTGAACAGACCATTGAACGACTGTGTCGTTGCCGGATCATTGAGTTCAATTGAACATTTTATGGGTGCTGTATTTTACCAACATGCTTTAAAAAGCGATTTTCAAAGGTGACATTAACGTACTGATATAAAAATTCGGTCTTCGATTCATCACTGCTCTGCAGTTTAAGCTTTACTTCCTATCTACAAAACGTATAGAGAAAGGGAATCGCAAATGGTATAATTACTTTTAACGATCTCTATTGGATTATACTCGCATATTGCATTTATATCAGTCCTATACTTCGTTACTCTCCGAAGTTTAGTAAATTGAAAACAATTACTTTCTATGTATATATATATACATATATTTACTTTTATTTACCGAATTGCGTTATATTTATTCTTAAATCTATTTTAGTCTAATGTGAATAAATTACGAATGCCGTTTGTACGACAAAAAACGTATTTCTTTAACACTCGACTTCGCAAATTACGTTTGTCCACAAATAAACACATTTTTAATATGCGCATATGTGTATAATTTACATAATCGTTTGTGTATAAATGTACTTTTTGAATTGTTTTTTCGTTCTCTATTCAAGCCTATTTATATAAAATTAACGATCAGCATTATATTACATATATGTACTATACTTTTCACTTTTTCACTAATTTTCGTATTTACAAACTGCGTTTCCATAACTGAAGCTACTCGCAAGTGAATATATTTTTAATTTATGTATGTACGTTTGTATAATAATTATTTAACCGAATCTTAGTTTATAAATATTAAGTTCGTTTTCTACCGATTTGCAAAAAAAACCCTCCTCTTTTACAAACATAAAATGATGCAAAGCTTTTTCAGCAATCTTCAATTTTCGATATAAATTTTAATGTATACTTAATGCATATTTAGTTCGTATGTAGTAGAAAAGTGTTAAATGTATATACTATATTTGCGTTGCTTTTGTTATTGTAGTTAATTTTTTTTTCTAACTTCATGCTTTACTCTACATTTCTTTATGCAATACTTTAGGTTAAAGTCACTTTTTTGTTTAAAATAAATCCATATCACCACAATTAACATCGAGGAAATCATCCTCATAACTGACTAAATCTTTTGATGGAGATGTTAAGGCCGCTAATGCCGATGCTGAAGTTGATGGCTTATCCTGTGAGACATCATTATCAGCATCCGATGGAACATGATTGATGGCATGGGCTTTATAGTCTGGACTTTGTTCATTGCCAACTGGTGAAGGGGGTGGATTCGAAACTGCAATATAAAAAAATCACCTAAAAGTTTTCATAAAAGTATTTTAATAATTACTATTTCCGGGCTGGGTTTCTAAATCTGAGCCAAGCAAGAAGTGTTCTTTTCGGGTGCTAAGTGCCGGCAAGTCTTTCTCTTTTTCGCTTAAACGCTTTTTCAACTCTTCGACCTTGCGATCACGTGATAAGGATTCCATCTCTTTGCGCCATTTATTAGTACGCTGTCGATCTTCAGAAAAAATGGACTTATGTTCTTCTAATGTAAGACTTTTATGATTTTTCAGTAGATATAGGAATACACCGCCTGGTGTACGACGACGTTTGCCATTCTAGAAATAATATATTATTTCGCAGTATTACGTGATATGTGCACAATAATCAATATTATTTCAAAGTTTTACCATTATCATCATGCCGCCATTGAATTCAATAAGTTGTGTTTCCTTATAAATTTCTACTGGCAACTTCGTGCCCAACACATCAACAATGCGTACTGCAAGAATGAATTATAAGAATATCAGTATTGTATAGAAGCTTGAATGAAAACACCAATATAAATACCCAATAATTCATCTTTTTCTTCCTGCAACTTGTTTGACATTTCGCGTGCAACATCGGCTGGATCACGTCCTTCCAAGGGCTCCAAGTCAAGTATAATTCGTGGTTCATATAATGTATCCGAGTCGCTAGTGGGTGATGAGCCACGCCTTCCTCGTAGTGTACCTGTACGATAGCCTAAACGACTTTTTACCGAACGTCGATGTGCAGCAGCTTCACTTGCACAGCGTCCCCGTTTTGCCACCGGCATTAATTCATTATCAGAGAAATCATCAGTTGAATTGGAGAGTCGGCGTTTAAGACAATTATCCCCATTTAATCGTTGAAGCAGGGAAAAGTCATAATTCTCAACGTTTCGATCGTTGATTGCACCATCTAAACGTGCAACTTCACAGCCTCGCATTTCTTCAGTTAACGCTTCTTCTTGCAATGCAGCTGTCCATATATTGTACTTTTTGAATCTTGCACGCTTTTCTTGTGTCTCCATATCAGCTGGTGGTACACGTACCATAACTGTACGTCGTACACGTTTTCGACGCTTACGTTGTGCATTCGCATCTTTTGATACTTCATGTGGCGATTTCGTTGATAATTTCTTTAGACATGCATCGGAAGATTCACTAGACGACGAATCACCACTACTACCATGTATATCCTCTAAATCATCCTCTTCTAACGCGCGTTGCATATCGTGACATGTGGCCAATGGACTACATTGTTCGGCTTTTGCAGTCGCCCCATCAACTGCGACCGTCGTGTTGATTGACAGCGTACTTGGGCGTTGCAATGGTGTGTAAACGTCATCCGAACTAGCAGATAGCTGCAAACAATTTACGTCAAATTAAACATGAATGTAATTTAATAAATATCTTCACACAAAAAAATCATGCCAAATGCCTATATGTGTATACCTCTCCATCCTCTAGATCGACATCGTAGGTGTTCGCGTTTAATTCCATCATTATTTCAGCATATACAAGTGCTGCGTTGCACTTTGACTGACGATATCACTTTCAACAATTCACAAGAAGTAAAGTATATCATACATATCTATTGGTAGTTCACAGTAAAATAAGATGTGTTATAAATTATTTTATAATTTAATCTTTATATCACTATATAAAATGTTGATATTTTCTCGTCTTGTCCTAACGCACGGTTTCCTTGAGAAAGTGCTGTATAGGGTTGCATAGCACATTGCAGCAGAAACAGATCAGCTGATGTATAACTGTCAAAATAAACATAAGTACCATGCCGAAAATATCGAGACTCGAATTTTAAATATTGCAATACTATCAAATTAATTTTTTTCTCAGTTCTACTAATTTGAAAATATTAAAAACCGTGTATCCAAGCGGTGTAAATATATATCCATATTTCTTATATGTATGTAGTTAAAAGAACTGCAAGTGGTAGTTTAGTTTTCAATAAAAATAATTTTAGTTTAAAATAAAAATCTTATAGAAATTTATCAAACTACCAAGGCTTTTTCGAGTTTAATTCAAGTATTCAAGATATTCACAAAATATTTCCTTTAAAGTTTGTCTCTCATCATAATTTTCTTAAACGGGTTTTTAATGACATCCAATTTTATATATTTAGTTCTAACAATAGATTTTTAACATTAATTAATTGAACATACGAAGTCTCAAAATGCGTGGTAATTGCTATATTTTACATATTTTCAAAAAATTCACTCATTGGGAACACCAACTATACGAAGAACCGGAAGTGATCCAGCCAAGAACAGCAGCAACACATTATATGACTTAATTTTCAGAGTACAGCTTTACTTAGTACTTCCGTCTGCGTTGGTAGCCTTCGGCCGCGCTCTAAAAAAATAACCCTGGTCGAGCGAATACCCGGGGTGACTGAAGTACTTTCGTGTAGTTCTCCTTTCTGCGTTAAAAATAAAAAATATATTCAGTTTTTGTTATAAAGTGGTTATATATTTTGGTTATCATGCACTTATAATGAAACAAAATTTGATTTTTTGTTATAAAATGGTAAAATTTTGGTTATTGTATCTATCAGCGACTTCCATTTATTTTGATAATAAGTTGTTTTGAATTTTAGGTTATATATNTCAATGAATCTTCTAAAATAGGACGTTAACCCTAAAAACCTTTTTGCTTTTCTTTTCAAAGAAAGAACACTTTGTCCATTTAATATGTAATCCGCATACTCGTATTGCAGCTCCTGTTAACACAGTTCTTAATTAAATAATGTCATCCACATACATAAATGACTAAAATATTTTATTGTATAAAATTTCGGAATATTGATGAAATGTATCGACAAAATATAGCTAGTGAATTATTAAGTCCAAAAGGGACGAAGTTACACTCATATTGCTCTCGGTATGTTACAAAAGATGTGTATCGTTTTGAACATTCATCCACGGGAACATGAAAAATCTATTGGCAAGATCTAGAGTAGTGAACAGACTAGCCCATTGTAACTTTTCCAACACATCATCGATTAGTACCATTGGAAATTTATCGTGTATTATTTTTTCGTTTATTTTTCTAAAGTCACAGCAAAGCCTTTTCCTACCATCTTTTTTTTTTTTTTTTTGATCCCAAACAACTGGAGAAGCATACTCAGAGTTGCTTTGTCGAATTGTACCTTCACTCAACCAATTATCTATTTGTTTATCTATTGTCTTCTGATCAGCGGATGATACACGTCTTGGTGTTTGGTAAACAGGAATATCATTCGTTACTAAAATCTTCATGTGAACAGGTGATTGTGCCTGACTTACTGGTTTAAAACCATGAACCATATTTAAGACTTTATCCATATATTCGGTTTTTAAATGACACAAATCAAGATCTGGATTGGTATGTTTTTCTTCAAGGGCTACGCAAGGTGCAGAAAATTCAGTTAGTTACTTTAAATCCTTTGTCGTCTACAATATTGCTTTCATTTTTACTCGACCATACATACCTTGCCTCTAAACTATCTTCATTATTTAAACTTTTCAGCTCTTTACTGCTGAATTTAGCGCCCTTTTCGCGAATAATGCCGCTGGTCCGCCCTTCTCGACATCTCCTGTACTACCATGCCACTCAACTATAACTATGCTCGACTATACAAGTTCGAATATTGTTCGAGTGTTGCTCGAATTAAGTGTAGTTTTTGGTCAGGGGTGCATTTAAAAGGCACGGCCGCTACGTGTGGACCTTTGACCCACAGGTTGCACTCCCACATACCAACATTCGGCACGATTCCGATTACTTTGGCGGAGGGGTAAAAAAAACCGAATTTCCATATAAATGGGGAATTGTCGAATAGGGGAGCTTCTCCGGAGGAGGAATATCGGAAAATAATATAATAATAACTTATATTTTTTAAAATATTCACGATTAAAAGTTCAAAAATTTACACTAATAACAGATGGTATTTTTCTATCTTTCACTAAATTTATTCACGTTTTTCATACCGTATATTTAAATACAAACTCTAAACATTGAAATAAGTTCACATTTTATTTTTATTTTGTAATATTTTACCTAAATTTATTAATTTAAAAATCATTTAGCACACTCATCGTTGCAAAAGTTAGATTGTTTACAATTATGAGGAAATTTATACGGATATTATATAAGGATGACTGAAGTACTTTCGCGTAGTACTTCTTTCTGCGTTGGCGGCCTACGCGCTTTAAAAAAAATAACCCTGGTCGAGCGAATACCCGGGGTGACTCAAGTACTTTCGCATTGTACTCCTTTCTACGTAAAAAATAAATAAATATATTGAGTTTTCGTTATAAATTGGTTAAAATTTTGGTTATTATATCTGTTACCTATTCCCATTTATTTTTGATAATACGTTGTTTTGTATATTAGGTGACAATATACATATATAATATTAATATATAATATTATTAAATAATATTACTTATTTGTTTAATAAATTTAAAAAAGAAAATATCCATATGCATGAATGAGCAATTTTTGCGAAAAAGTGGAATTTTTGCGAATTGCCTTATCATCGCATTGCAGCGCTCCATTTCGTCGCAATACTCACTCACTACGAGTGTAAAATGTAATTTTTAAACTAAAGATTTCTGAGGTAAAAAGCCTGCTAAAAGTGTAAAATGTTTATAGTTTAATTTAATTAATTTGATGTGAATAATGTGAGTAAAGTGTGTTTAATGTGGTGAAATTTTTGAACTTTAATATCTCGTAAACTAAGCGTTTGCGGTACCTATTACCCTTGATATTTTTTTCATCAGGAGGACTTCCTCTTTCCAACGGCACTTTCAAATCGCGACGCCAAAGAAATCGGAATTGTGCCCTTTACTTAGCTACCCATTTCTATAGCTGTGAGAGTTGATGAAGGTCATTTGCGCAAGACTTCTTGCTTCATCCCAGTTGTCAAAATAACGGATATTTATTCTAATTAACCGGCGGAAGTAGCAGAAGAGAGAGAAAAGTTGTTGGTTGCATAAAAGCAATCGGTGGACCGGTCATATATTATGCAGAATTTGTAAACGGATTTCATAAATCTATTCGAACTTCTACTGAAGAACGCATACACGAAGAAGTCTTCCTGCTTTTATTTGCTAGATAAGCTTCGGACGCAAGCGCTAACACTAAGAGCCACTCACAGAGGACTAATAAAAACCTGAATGCGATGATACTAACCACTTCTTTTCATGCCCACTCAAACCTACTCATATTACTTACAGTTTTCTATTTCCATTACCGTTTTTTGTGCCTTCCATTAAATGATTTCGAAGAGAATTAATTTGTACTCCCCACAAATAGCATTACTTAACAACTATAACGGTCCAAATGTCGTCTTAACAAGTGAAGTCTTTAGGGGAAGATGCATTACTGACCCTTCTTCCACAGGAAGACGGTACGAAGAGTGTATAATTTACAAAGATGTTTAGAAATATTCCGCGCTCAACCTACTACTGAGAGGCAGCACTATCCAGTGGCTGACGGCTCGAAAACACCGGAAGGTATTGGAGAAGCCATTGCGGGACCGTATACCAAACTATCCATACAAATAAACGTTTTTGGATCATTTTGTTATAAGTCAGGGTGCAGAAATCAATCTCCATCGCAACTATCGCAGTTAGCGTATATCAAGCTTCACTTAAAGCAAACTGAGCTTGTGAAGTAAAATCGCTTTTTGTAGAGGAGTGTATAGCAAAGCTGAACTGTCTAACAGTTTCCTTGTCGCGCTTTATACAGGGCACTGCCGGTTCAGGAAGCACTTGTGCATAGTCCCTTGCGCAAACTGCCAGTTTTGCGACATAGAACAGGAAACTCTCGAACACCTCATTCTAGATTGCTCAGCAATTTGCAGAAGCAGGCTCAAGGTCATTGGTTCCATCTGCGTCAAGAGCGATCTCAGTCGCGCCCAGCAAGCTCCTGGAATTGTTCAGAGTGCAGAGCCTTTGCAACCATACATATAGACCATAGGTCGCAGTGCAAAGCCTCAATTATTTTCTGTCTATCTAAAATAATAACAACACATCTTTTCTTTGTTACTTTTTTAAGAAAATATAATTTTATTGGTGTAAATATATTTCTTTTAACATTTTAATTGATTTTTACTATTTTAGCTGATTGTAATTTTGTGCAATTATAAAATATACTATATATGTCTGTATGTATATAGAATTTAATAGTTTCATCAGTTTCGTGGAAAAAACGTTTTAATCCGCCTTTGGCGTTAATTTGTTCACACTTGGCTGTAAGAATTCCTCAATAATAGCTGAAACCATTTCGTTCGTGGTATTAATGAGAGCTTCGAAGTCCGACTGGCCGGGTTGGGCGCACATCTCGGCGTAATATTTAATTTTGGGCTCGGTGCCACTCGTGCGAAGTGTTATGACGAGTCCATTAAAGAATTTGAAAGTGATCATTTGGGTGCTGGCGCTTACAGGTAAAATTGCATTTCCGTCAGGTTGCTCGGTATCGACGCCTGTTCAATATATGTATATATATTATATATACCATAAAATAAAAGGAATTTTCACCTAAATATTAAACTTACCATTTGTTAAATCGCGTATGAATTGAATTTTATATTTCCCATTGAGTATCGCATTGGGGTATGTTTTTGGGGATCCCGAAAAATTGCGTAATCTTTCGAAAATCTTGTTAATCACCACTGGCTCATAGCAGAAGAAATACGAGGCATTGTTATAATGAAATCCGTACTCTTTGTAAATCTCCTCCAGCTTCTGATCCAGTGAAATACCTTTGACCGCATGCAAATAGTTGGCCATTGTAACAACTTGACAAGCTGCATTAACACCATCCTTATCATAGACTGTTGTGCCGAACATGAAACCGATGGATTCTTCAAACGAGAAGAGCACAGTTTTGCCACTCTTAATTAAACGATCAGCCTCGTTAGCCATCCATTTGAATCCCGTTAATGTTTCAATAAAATTAAAGCCTTCTTTTTGCGCATAAGCTTTAAGTATCTTGGAGCTAACAGTGCTTGCAATCATCCAGCAGTTTTTAAAATCAGGAGACGGATTTTGGTCTTTGTACAAGAACATGGCCCACCACCCCAGTAAAGCGCCGATTTCATTGCCTTTATATATCTATATAATATAAGTAAAAAAAAGCAGGAAAAAGAGTTAACTTTGTCTGCACCAAAGATATAATATCTTCACAGAACTTTACAACTATCCGCATAACAAATATTTTACCCCGTCGAGGGCCATTATTTCAGTAATCTGGCCGTAGAATACCATATACAAGGTTAATCACACTATGAACGAACTCGAACTAGTAGGAGGAGATCTACTACTTCGGTGTGCAGTCTACTTCAGAAATAAGGAGTGCTTAATTATAGATAGATATATGTATATTTCGGGACTAGTATGGAACATATGTATATACAATATTCTCGTAAATCTGATCTTTGTTTTCTGATCATGAGGTCAGTTGTCTTACAGACGCAAGATCCTTCTACCAAAGAGTTTATCGCAAGAGAATAACTTTCTTACATTATCTTGCACTTTTGTTAGGGGCCCATTGGCGTATAGAGGAGGGTCAGGGTCTCAATATAAGGACAAGCAAGATAAACTAGGATCTCTCTAGTAGGCCATAGTGATTCACAAACTGATGGATTGCTGTAGAAGGAATAAACTCCTCCTTTTACTGGAGTGCAATGCAATTATAAGCAGTAATTTAAGCATTGGGAATATTGGTGGTGAACCCACCCGCAAAGGCGACCACTATAAATCAAAGCAGTGCTTAGAAAATCTGTTCGTAGGTTTTCAACAAAGCCCAACAACTTAAAACCAATAGTTCAGAAAATTTTGTGACAACGTCCCTTCAGCTCTATAAGCAGCCAGGATACCCAAGGCAATCTGGAAATAATCTATAAGTAACCAGGGGCGGATAGCATCTTCCCAGCACTTCTGAAACAAAGAGGGCAAGTTCCATTGCCACACCTTGTGTACAGATGAGAGATAACCTTGCTATGACACATACCTCAGAACCGTTTAGAATAAAAGGGATAATATTTATACCTAATATAAGAAGGAAATACTACTCATTAGCTAAATCCTTCATGCCTATTAGTCTCCACTTCATAATAATCAAAGAAATGGAAAATATTATAGACAACGATATGTGATAGAAGGTACTGAATAGCGCACCCTTACATGTAAATCAGCACGCGTACAAAGCAGCTAGGTTTACAATTTCTACAACAGCTGGTTCTACGATATCGGAATTGAAAAGGCTTCACTATAACTCCACCTCGGTTAGATGTAATACGTGCGATGGTTCGAGCTATCTTAAGATGTGTTCAGGTCTTATGACACATAGGGAATGGCTCACTGATTATGTGACTCCATGCTGCCCACGCAATACTGCGACAATAGCCTCCATGGACGTACCTACTTCATGCGATGCGAACAACAAGGATGCTCTTTGGTCTCACGGAGCTTAACTAGGCAGCATGACTCCCAGTCTGTGATTTTGATGACAGCTAACATATTACTCTCTCCCAAACCGAATTCCGATAATCACTACAACAACTGCATCAGGTAGGTAGGTAGGTTGATAACACTCTTATGAAAGAACGAAAGATCACACGAATAATCGCTAGGTTAACTTTTAGCATTAATTATCAAGAGGAAGATTTATACCTATAAAATTATGTTGACTTTGTAAAAACAATGTTTTTTAAGTACCTTCCATTCTCTAGTCATGGGATTTCTTGTAACCAAAGCGAAACGATCAGCATCTGGATCATTTGCAATTACATATTCTACATTCTCTCTGTCCGCCAAATTGATTGCCATATCTAGTGCGACTCTACCTTCCTCTGGATTTGGAAACGCAACTGTTGGAAACTCCGGATCTGGATCATTTTGTTCTTTCACATAAATTACTGGCTTAATTCTTACAGCCTCGAATACCTTTTGCAAGAATGGATAACCAACACCATGCATTGCCGTATAGACAAAACGCAATTCACTTCGACTATTGATATCGATGAATTCCCGCGGCACTCCAGCCTGCACACGCTGCACATAGGCGGTTATAGCATCCTTTGGATCAGCCAATAAGCACGTGCATATATATAAACCATTTGTATCGAATGAATCTTCCCATGGTTCTAAGTTTTCGAGTATTCTATTGTGTATGTGTTTATCGTGCGGTGGCACTATTTGTGCTGAATTCTCCCAATACACTTTATAGCCATTATCATCTTTCGGATTATGCGAAGCGGTGACCATTACGCCAGCCAGACATTTGAAATGTTTTATGCTGAATGGAATCATCGGTGTGAGCACCATCTGTCTAAACAGGTAAACTCTGAAGCCGGCACGTACGAAAATATTGGAAGAGAGCTCAGCGAAACGTTTACTATTATGACGACCATCAAAGCCGAAGACTATGCCACGCGTTCGACATTCGCTCTCACTGAACTGAGTGCGCATATATGTGGATAGGCCCTGTGCGGCCTGCACCACGACTAGCTCATTCATGCCATTAAAACCGGCACGCATACGACCGCGCAAACCCGCTGTACCGAATTCCACACGTTGTAGTAGTACCTGCTTCAATTGATTCCAATTATTACTTTGAACTAGTTTGAGAATTTCATTGCGCGTCTTTTCACATTTGTCCCACTTTAGCCACTGATCGATCTTCGCTTGTAACTCCGGCGATGACATGTTGTTATCGTAGAAATTAAATTAGTTATTTTATTTTTTCTAAATGTTACAGTCAATTTTGATTTCAATTTTCGTATAAATAAATTTTTATATATTTTTTTTTATAGATTTTGGGGGAGCGTTTTGTAACGTTCAAAGCAAATCGAAAAATTGTATGTTTTTGACACCAGTTTGACACTCCTATTGGTTTATAAGTAACGAGTGGCGAATTATAAACAATAATAAAAGCGCAAAATGAATTAAAGTTCGCAAAATACAAATTCAAGCATATACATTTTGATCTGATTTTCTCGTCTCCACAACAGACCGTTTCTATAAACAATAACAATGTTTTTTCCAAAAGTCAGCTCTTAACATTACAAAGCTACTGTTCCAGTAATTCAGTTTATATACTTCATGTTTTTACCATTTTATCTCAAATATACATATGTATGTATTTTATTCATATTATTTTACGTACATTAGATAGTGCAAGTGTTCTACTCAAATTAAATTTGTACAGACATTAATAGTTTAAGTGACTATTGCTTTATATTACATATTTTATCTTTATAGTAACATTTTGCTATGCAATTTAAACTAATTTAATACTTAGTTAATCTCATTTGCAACTAATAGTACAAATTATGTAATTCRTATTTTTTGTTTTGCAAAAATTGACCTCCCTCGTAAAGGACCGCACACACTTTTAGTATCTTAAGGTTTAACTTGCATGCATTACATACATACATACATGCATACATATGGTACGTATATGCAGTACTCCATTTATCGTGATGTGCTGTATAAACATATGCGTATTTTTATTGAAAATTAGATCGAAATTCATAATGCACATTTTGGCGTACGTTTGATGATTGCATTTCTAGTAATTGGATATCGAAACTGTTTAACACAAATGATTTTGTTAATTTTTACTACTGTTAACTTAGTAACTTTTTAACTATTTGCGTGTATTTGCAACCAGAGGCGTGGCAGTTTTTGTCATGCTACTGCCGCTATTGTCATCACCAAGCATCGGAAAGTTTTCTTTAAGTTCATGTTGTTTGCGATGGTTCTGCAAATCGCTGGACATCAGAACTTGCTTGCAAATCGAACACACGTCTAATTTTTGCGTTTTTTGGCGTTGTTCAGGTGAAAGCGTCTTCAAACGTTGCGTATGCACCAGATATAGTTCCTGAAATAAGGCGTAGTGTTCTTAAGTAAATTTTTTTTCAAATGGGAAATAGTGTCAAGAATTACTCACCTGCTGTTTATTAATGTCGGGCAGTAGAGCTAATAGCTCCGGGAAGATGTCATCGAATCTATCTTTAAGTGCCGCCTGACAATGCTCGTAGTAGGGCTGAATTTTGTAGACGCCTTCTCTGAATTTTTGCGATATATAACGAAATTCTTCCATAGCTTCGGGCGTCTTTAATGCATCTTGAAAGTGGGAAACTAGTTTCTAGTAAAATACATATTTGTAAATTTTATTTCTTTCTGCTGTATAAAATATGATCATTTTTACCTGATTGCGAGTGACGGCATCTGTTGGCTGAATGTAGGGATGCGTTCGCACAATGCTATATCTTTCGCCAAACGAGCTTGTAAAGGTGAGGTTGTTGGGTGACTTGGCAATAGAATTTACTGTAACGTTGGTTGATTGAAACCCTGGTGGTGGTTGTGTGTTTGCAGATGATTGTGCGAAGCCAGGAGGTGGACGCATTTGCGGCATACCGTCGTTGTCATTGCCATTGTCCGATGATGTAGGTGAGGTAGAGCTTTGATCGCGCTTCAATGAATTGTTGTTAGTATTGTTGTTTTTTTCTTTAGATTTTCCATTTAACTTCTGCTGTTGATTGCTATTATCACTATTCGATTTTTCTTTTTTATCTTTCGATTTCTTATCTTTTTTGGTTACACTTGTTTCTGTTGTGTTTGTACTTATTTTGTTATTTGTAGCTGATGGCTGTGTTTGTTTTTTGTTCGTTGTATTTACGGTTTGTTTGTTGGTGTTTTCTTTTAATAATAACGGCGCTGGTGCTACTTTAGCTTTTCGATTCTCTAATTCGCGTTGCCTTTTATCGGATTGCTTTTGACCTTTCGCCCAATTATTCGCTTGTATGTGATTTGATTTCGATGAAGAGCCCAGACCCAACGAGGGAAAATCTTGCGATGTCAATTTTGGTGCACTGGCTTGTTCGGAGACTTTTCGATTTTTGGCGTCAAGCTCTTCTTTTTGTACGGTTTGGATCTTTTGAAAATTACTAGCGTTTGCTACCGATACGTAATCGTCAACGAGTGGCCGATGTTTCGCCGACACATTTGATAAGGGTATATGTGCACCGGAAGGAAACATATCTTCATCGATGGGATTACGCAGGGGATGCTTTTTCGATTTACCCGACGCTGGTAAAGCTGGGAAATCCAATGCATGGGGTTTCTTTGACACAGCTCCGCTATTGTGGTTTACACTAGATGTTGGGCGATTTGAGACATGAAGTACCATACCAGTGGCGCCATTAGATTCTGCATTACCACCAGAGCTACGACGGATGCCGCCTCTCGAAACTGCGGGTGCTTTACGTAAAACTGTAGATATAGGTGGTGCTGCTTGATTCGTACGTTGTTCATTATGTTCTAAAATATTCAATCAACAATGAAAATGCTTACGACGTAGTGGAGTAAAATTATAATAATACCTCCTCCGCCGCCGGCCCCCAGTGCAGGAAAGTTTTCTTTTGTACGTGCTAAACCGGAAGCGCCACTTCGCAATCGGTTGAAAGTTGCGGGTACCAGAGGCATGCTGGGACCGCCGCTAGTGCCAGCCAATGACGGAAAATCTTCTTCATTACTTCTGTCAATTGTTATGGAGCGTTGCTGTGCAGTCTGAGATGTAGAAGTATCCGCGGGTGCATTGTAGTCATCAGGGCTATTTTTAAGAAAGTCGAAAATTTTCAATTCAATACTTAGTGTTATAGCCTACAAAGAATAAATCTGAAATACTCACACACGCGAACGAACATTGGTGATACCACCGTCTGGCAGTCCAGGCCGTGCTGGTCGCCCAAGTGTTATTTCCAATTGCACTGTGCGAGTTTTCTTCGCTTCTTGTTTGTTCAAAGTGCTACCATGAGCACTGGCGAAATGAGCCTTATAGTCGATTTCAGTGCGAAATGCTCCAATGAATTGTTCAGTTGCACATCGGCCTTCCTCACAAAGAAAGTGACGCGCTCGAAAATGATTAGCCAGAGCATCATAATCCCTTTGACATAACAAATATGAGTATTTTTTTAAATAATATGTTTTCCAGATCATTAGAATGATAAATACCTGTAAAAGTCATTGGACTCGTCATCACAAAAGTGGCAGAAGTAATGTTCTCGACGCTTGTGACGAAACAGTTCGTCGCGATCCAAATAGCGCTTCTTACAGAACTCACAAAGCGGATGTCCGCGATGTGAACGGTTATCACGATCACCTTTCGTGCGATGTAAACCTAGTTCGGCTTGTGTGTAGCAACGCCGCTCGAAGGTAAATATTTTCAAATGTTCCGTGCATAGGTCACAGAAATGCAAGTCGTGTTCTTTGCGCACATGATATTCAAGGTCTTTAAATCTTCGGAAGGGTGGCACATTACATCTGTATATTGCAAAAAATACGAAAAATAAATAACATTCACAGCACTAGATTAAATACATTTATATGCTTATAGATATATATAAATATGTATTATAAATACACATATGTTTGAGAATAAATTAAACTTACTTTGGGCACGGATGGTCTAATAAATTAAAATACGCCTGTTGTATTTTCGCTGTGTAAAAACCGATTTTATATTTCTTGTTATAATACCCTGAACGATTTTTGGATTCGAGTGTACGATACGGCAGTTTATCAAAGGAGAAAATCACCTGGTAAAAAAATATATAATAGAGCAAGTTAGCGTTCCGTAGCAATACAAAAAAATTTGGTGATTACAAATTGAAACTCACTTTGGACAACACTTGCCGACAAATGGGACACTCATTCTGCTCGCAAAGTACACGCAAACGTGTGGAGCACTCATAACAAATTGGATGATCACATTCACCAATGGAGTAAATTTCCACTTCCTTACAACAAAGTACACAAGCATCATGTTCCGTTTCCTCACTTGATGTCTGTTTGTTTGCATTGTTTCCAGAATCATTAGCAGATTTTTCACCTGTACTCATTTTGGACAAATATAAAGCAACAGCTGCTTAAGTCGAGTGAAGGGCAGGTGTTATAGCACAAAAATATCTTATCGAACGGGCTTAGTATCCGCTGGCAGTGAGCAGCCACCGTCACTTTCAAAATGTCAAATTACCAATAAATACAATACAGATATTTATAATAAACAATTGTCAACAAAACACAAGTTTCTTTTTGTTAAAAGAAATTGCACAAGTATCTAAATTGATAGTTAAATTGGTGTAAAATACGGAGTGAACGTGAACAGCACGTTGATGAAATTGTAAAACTTTGTAAAATCCAATTTGACAGTGTGGATGACGTGGAAAATGAAAGTGATGCCAACTATCTATTTGCAAAAAACATTTTATATAATTTGACTGAATTAGTATAGTTAAAATATAACTAATGTAAAATCTTTCTTCATTTTCGTTAAATGCGCAGATATGCAGTTTTGACAGCAAATTCAGCAAAAATGTAATAACACTAAAAGAAACACCCAATTTCAACTTGTGTGAATACCTCAATGGAATCCATCGAAGAATGCAGAGTGAAGCACCGCCGTTTTATTTTACTTTATGACGGCGAAGAGAGTTTTAGATGAGAACGGCGCGCCACTTTATAAAGTCGAAAATCTGCAATGGCAAATTGTTGTTCACTGGCATTCACCAAATTTTCGTTTTTCGATCGAAGTACACACGTGTTAAAACGGTTGCATTTGACGTCGGCGTATCAAAAATTCGCTTTAATAAAAACTGAAAATTATTTACAGTCTTTGCAGAAGCGTTTAATTTCACATTCTGTAGCATTATCTCAAGTTTCGAAACAGATCAAAGAGAACAAGAACAGCTATAAAATGTCGGAATATACAATCATCGAAAAAGGAGCAGCTAACTCAACTAATTACAGCATCTACATAAGTAAATATATTGACCACATAGATATGTAGTTTAACATAAATTATTATAAACAGTTGACCTTTGCTTATTTAAACATCCTATTAAGTCGGATTGTTATATAATACAAATATTGATAAGCCTGGAGTAGTTTTCAATAGCATTGTGAAATAATATTTATTGGGTGCAATTGATTGGCACAATAATAAAATAATTTTTTATGTGCGTGGAAACTATTATGTTAACTCTTGGTTAAACTAATATTTCTAAGCTTTAAATGATAGTATTAGTAATGTTCTTATTATTTAGAAAATTCGGCTGGAACTATCGTTTCGCCCTTGCACGACATTCCATTGTATGCCAATGACACGAAAACCATCCTTAACATGGTTGTGGAAATTCCCAGATGGACGAACGCAAAAATGGAGGTAAACAAAATTAATGTCTTATAGTAATTGCAATTTGTAAGCGTGCATTATCCTACTTTAACAGGGTATAATAAATGTTTCATCAGCAATAAATTAATTTTTTTAAAATTATAGATTAGCACAAAGACCCCACTAAATCCCATTAAACAGGATGTTAAGAAGGGTAAACTGCGCTTTGTAGCCAACTGTTTCCCACACAAAGGTTACATTTGGAACTATGGCGCATTCCCACAAACATGGGAGAATCCTGGACATATCGAGCCATCCACTGGCTGTAAAGGTGATAACGACCCAATTGATGTTTTGGAAATTGGTTATCGTGTTGCAAAACGTGGAGAAGTAATACAAGTTAAGGTATTGGGTACAGTTGCATTGATTGATGAAGGTGAAACCGATTGGAAAATTATTACTATTGATGTCAATGATCCATTGGCTGAAAAAATGAATGATATCGGAGACGTTGATAAATATTTCCCAGGTCTATTGCGTGCCACTGTTGAGTGGTTCAAAGTAAATTATACGCAGATCAAGCGTTGTTACATATACTAATCCACTCTTGACTTCCAGATCTACAAAATTCCGGATGGCAAGCCCGAAAATAAATTCGCTTTTAATGGAGATGCCAAATGCGCTGCTTTTGCCAACAATATTATTGAAGAAACTAACAAGTTTTGGCAAGGTTTAATTATAAAGGAATTGGACGGTGGCGAAATTTCAATGTTAGTACTTACTATCGGTTTGTGAATGACTTGGTTTTTTTTGATTATAATTAATGAATTTTGCAGCACTAATACATCAAACAGTGATACACCTGGATACATTAAACCTGAAGAAGCTGAACAAATCGTGTCGTCAGCACCTGAAGGTGGTGAGCCCGAAGAATTGTCGGATACAGGTAAGATGGCTTACATCACAAACCATTTATAAACTATGCACGCTTGTTTGATTGTAATGTTCCTTATTAATAACTACACAGCTGTCGAAAATAAGCACAAAGAGACTAGATATTTATTACTTTATAATTATAAATTTCCTATAGCTAAAACTGTACAAATAATTTTACTAATTTTTGAAAATTTCTCTCGGTAATTGTGGCTTGTATATATTCTTTGAAGGCGGATTTAGTTTTTATAAATGTTTGCAAATCTATTTATTTTGTATATTCTTATTTTTTGTAAAAATAATAATAAATGTTTTTGGAATAAAATTGTTTTTACTTGTTTCTTGCAGTTGATAGATGGCATTTTGTACACTTGAAGTAAGGCAAAAATTCTGTGATACAGTGACACACTGGCCTTACAAACAACGCTGGCATCAGGCTATATATTTTCCATTCAATTAAATAAAAGTGTATCTACTCGCAAATATGCTACACATTTTACCAATAAACTTATATATGTATACGCATACATAAAAGTGTTTCTTTTTAACTACAAAACCGACTTCATTGCAAAGAATGAAAAGATTTTGGGATTAAATACTACATTAAGAGATCTTCATATTATTTTTTAGTACATTTCTGTTTACTTCTTAATAATTAATACAATTTTAAAGTAAACTCGAAATAATTTATTTGGTATTTTATTTTCAAAATAACGGAAAACTGTTGAAATCAGCGGTATAAAAACAGTTCAAATCTTGTTATCGGTGTTCTTACCACTTATCGGTCTTAGTTTATGAGAAAATTCGGTAACGACGAAGTTCTACCGAGTTGCCAGTTCCCTGACATACAAATTCCATGTCCGGTCCGGTTACGTAGACCCGACAGCCGCGGGAGCTATAAATTATGAAATTTGTTTCCAATATTTAATCAATTAATATATTAAATTTTGTATTTATTATAATATTGCAAATATATTTTCAAGTCTGATAATCCGAAAACATATTCGTAAAAAATTCTAGTACCAGAATTTTAGTTGGCAAAGCAGTGCATAATTCTTGATAGCAATAAAAGACATCGATATAAATTTGTCTGAACTAACTCTTCGCCGGCTGAGTTGTGACATTTATGTACTTAACTTTGACCCCTGATTAAACAATTGTATATTCGGTACGAATAATCTTCCACTGTGTTCATCAGATCGATTCTGTACATTAAGTTTAAATAGTGTTGCTAAGTTAAATATTTTAGCGTAAGTAAGAAATACATAGTATTAGAATAAATTTAAAGAAATACACATACATTTTTACGTACATACTGTTTTGCTCTAAATATATAGATTTTTGGTTTTGTGATAACGTTGAACCGGTCATAAATGATAGAAGTCTAACTTAGTAATTTAGTTTACAATAACACTATAAAAATGTACGTACATATCTACAATAAATTGTAAACACGTACACACGTCGTACTGCGCTTGAATTATCTTTTAAGTTTGTTATGTTTCTAGATTATTGTAATTCATGGCACAATTAAGACATTTTTGAAATTTGCTTTAAAAATTTTGGCGATGATACGAGTAAATAGCTTTTCTACAATTTTCAGAAGCAAAAATGGCATCTCCACAATTACGTGAAGCAATCGAGCAGTGGTTGAAGTGGGATAAATGCGAGAAAACTCTATCCGAAATAAAGTCATTGGAAAAGGCCGAAGATTGGAAAAAATTAGATGAACTTCTGAATACTCGACTAGCATTTGGCACCGCTGGTTTGCGGGGCAAAATGCGGGCTGGCTTTAATGGTATGAACGATTTAGTCGTAGCACAAACAGCACAAGGCTTATGTACTTACATTACGGAGCAAATTTCCGATACTTTTCGGAAAAATCGTGGCATTGTTTTTGGTTATGACGGCCGACATAACAGTAAACGGTTTGCAGAGATATCGGCAAATGTTTTTATCCGTGCTGGGTTTAAGGTTTACCTCTATAGGTGTTTAGTAGCCACTCCTTTAGTACCCTATACCATAAAATATTTCAAATGTCTGGCTGGCGTAATGGTAACTGCTTCACACAATCCAAAAGATGATAATGGCTATAAAGTGTATTGGAATAATGGAGCACAAATCATATCGCCACATGATAAAAACATACAGAAAGCTATACTGGCAAATCTTGAGCCATGGGTAGACACTTGGAATACAGAGGATTTATATAACTCGGCAATTCTTCTTGATCCGAAAGAGGCTATTAAGACTTACGTGGACAAAGTGCGTGAAACATTGCCACCATCTTTTATTGAAATAAACAGTCAAAGCAACTTGCGTTTAGTTTATAGTGCAATGCATGGTGTGGGTTATCCTTTTGTGAAAGATACATTCGAAGCGGTAAAATTACAACCTGTTATAGCTGTGGAAGAACAAAAGGATGCCGATCCAGAGTTTCCAACAGTAGTATTTCCAAACCCGGAAGAGGGTAAAAGCGCATTGGAATTGTCAATAAAGAAAGCTGACAGTACCGGTTGCTCCATTATACTTGCCAATGATCCAGATGCCGATCGATTGGCTTTGGCTACGAAAAATCCAAATAGCGGCAAGTGGAAGGTAAATATGTATGTGTAAATTATAGCAATAGCATTTTCTTAAATACTTTTATTAGGTTTACAGTGGCAATGAAATCGGAGCACTGCTCGGGTGGTGGGCTTTACATCTTTATAAACATACACATCCAGAGGGTGATCTCTCTAACTGCTATTTCCTTGCCAGCACTGTAAGCTCTAAGATACTCAGGGCTTTTGCCGAAAAGGAAGGTTTGCATTTTATTGAAACCCTCACGGGTTTCAAGTGGATGGGCAACGAGACGGACAAGCTCATTAACAGTGGAAAAATGGTATTATTTGCTTTCGAAGAGGCAATAGGTTTTATGTTCTCGACTAATGTTTTGGATAAAGATGGCGTAAGCGCTGCTTGCCATTTAGCTTCTATGGCTTGTTACCTTGAGGCGAAAGAAAAAGTCTCATTCGATGAGAAACTACAAACTATATACAAGGAATATGGATTTCATTACAATAAAACATCTTACTTCTTTTGTTACGAACCACCAATTATTAAGAAGATTTTCGAACGTTTACGTTATTTCGCTGGAGAATCGAAAACATACCCGTCTAGTATACTTGAGGGAAAATACAAAATTAAGTATATACGCGATTTGACCAACGGTAAGTAAGTTTTCAAAATAAAATTTGCATATTTAACAAATAAATCGAAAATTCTTAATAGGAGTTGACACAGCACAATCTGATGGCAAGGCCATTTTACCCGTCAGTTCCAGTAGCCAAATGATTACGTTTACATTCCATAATGGTCTTGTGATTACATTGCGCACCAGTGGCACTGAACCAAAAATCAAATATTATGCCGAAATGTGCGCACAACCGGGACAAGAAGATTTTGATGGTCTAATCAATACCACGAATGAGATGGTGGAAGCTATAGTGCAAGAATTTTTGCAGCCAGATGAGAATAACCTAACAGCCAAGTCTGATTGAAGTCTTTATTAAGGCCAACAAATAATTGGAGCAAAAATGTATTGATTTTTAGTTGTAAAGTTGTAAAGGCATTTCTTATTGGACGTACACAACTTATATCTGTTCGTCTCCTCTCAGGTTTCATTACGTCATCTTAAATAATCATAAATAACATTCCGAATAACGCGATCGCGGAAATCACGCTTGTTTACCAGTAAACAGTGATAATAGAAGAATGTCTTTGGTACACTATTTGATATTATTAATGGCGCACACATACGAATATACGTGTTTATATATCGTATGTCATCATGATTAAATTATTAATAACAACTTCTACTAGAATCATGGTATGGAACAAAGGTTATGATTTTATTTTAATTTTTGTTTTCTACACAAATTCCATTGTTTTACCAAAGATATGCTATTTTTTAATGGTATTTATCGTATTGTATTGTCAGACAAGAAGAAATTGTAATATCGGTTCTCACTTAACAGACGGAGCGAATAATACTACATTGTATTGGATTATTATTATTGTTGTTGTTTGGTTGTAACAATTATCTAAATCGTGTCTGGTGATAATAATTGTATTTACCGTAATATTTCCGGACAAGAATAAAGTGTAACAGTATAAATGTGTAATCTCATTCTTATTTAACAAATGGAGCGAATTAGACTCCACTTTAGTGGATTATTATTACTACTATTGTTGTTGTTGTTTTTAGTTATAGCATACAGCTGCCATTTAGGCTGACCGTTGAAAATCAAGATAAATAATTATTAACACCTTTTTTGCAAAACAATGTGTCTATGAAGGGTATTATATCTTCGGTGCAGCCGAATTTTACGTATTGAAGAACAAAGTTTACGCTCATGTCACAATTAAGCTGCTTAATAGAAACCGTGACCTAAAGAAATCCAAATAGATTCAGCTAAAAGTGTGAAAGTTAATTTTATTATTTCCGTCTTGGCGAATTGAATGACGAGTCTGCAGACGCAGGATAAATTTTCTTGGATCCATGTTTCCAAATAGGGATCACATCGCCTCAGTAGCACCTAGCAGTATATTGGAATTTATAAATAAGCTGGGGCTAGCAGAGAATACAATAGGCCTAAGGGCGCGGTGCATTCCTTATGTATTTATCTTATCTATGTATATAAATTAAAACCAATTATTAATCTCAAAGGAGAAATATTTAATTTTTATATTCAAAAATTTTCAAAATTTAAGTTTTCAAAAACAACTAATTGAACTTTGTCCGCTTTTATTCCTATAGATTTTCAAAATGCAAAAATTAAAGTTTCATTTATTATTTGTTAAATAATTTTTATTGATATAAAAAAGAGCGATCCACAGGCCATTGTAACGCAATATGAGTATATTTACGCGAAATTAAATATAAATAAAAAAATAGGTCGGTTGCGCAACGCAAACCGATAATACAGGCGCACAGTTTGTGAATATGGGAGGGAGCCTCAGCATATAGTGTTTTTAATCAGCCATATAATATTTGATAAATTTATGCTTAACTAGTTAATATTAATAAATAAATAGATGTATGTATATATTTGTTTTATGTTTGCAACAATGCCATTACAAATAATAAGAGCTTCTTAAAATGATAAATAAGTAATTAGCTAGAAATAAGTAGGAAAATTCGCACTATAAATATTTGAAAGCTTATAAATATATTCAAATATATGTTGGTATGCACGTACATGCACATTTATATAGTTAATGCATTAGAAAATAACGCCAAAACAAGCATGCATATATTTCATATGTTTGTTTCTTGAGTATCCGTATAAAAAATTTATGATTTTTTCTCTTACATTAGAATATTTGTTATGCTTAACTAGAAGTTGGGTTTTGTTTATAGTAATACAATTCATCATGAATTAGTAAATGCTTTTGAGTATAAAATACTTAATTCTGCTATTTATGCGTAGTCAATGAATGTTTGTAGGTGTGTTAATTGTATAAAATCTCATATAAAACTGGCTTGGGCAGTCTCCAACAATATATGATTTATTTGTCAGCATTTCCTGTTAGTAACTCTTAAATATACCGAGTTATAATTTCATTTTAGTTTTAAGTGGTTGAAGTGAGATTGCTTTTTTTTTAAATTAATTAGCAGATTAGTTGATTATGTAGAGAACTTTGAGATTTGTTTACAGTAAAGGAGACTTTTTGTGTAATTATAATTTAACTACTATTTTCCAGATTTTTGTCAACATAACATATTGAGAATTGAAAAACTTATAACTACATTTTTATTTCATATACACTATATTATCTATATATAATATTCGAAATTTGCTTTCGAACGCTTAAA
>NW_017537700.1:815335-858742 GCF_001853355.1 Bactrocera latifrons
TTTTTATTAAAAGTTGAAACTTAATTTGAAATCCAAAATTTTAAGATTGAAGAACTGAAAATTTATTTTTAATTTTACACAATTTTACAATTTCATAATTTTTTAAGTAAAAATTTACTTAAATTCAAAATTTAATTTTAAATTAAAAATCTTGTTATTAAAATAATTGCAACTCTGAGTAACAGAAATTGTCGTTGTTTTTTGTTGTAGCAGCGGAATTCTGCCGAATTATCAGTCCTTGTTCCGATAAAAATCCGGGTTCGTTCCAGTTGCGTATACCCGACTGTAGTAAGAAATACAAATATTTATGTTTGGTTAAGATAAATAACAAAATTAAAAAATATCAATAATTTAATTCAGCGGTCATAATGAGATGAATAGATACTGTATAAATATTTTAAAAGATTTTTTTTTTTGTATAAAATGTAAGTTATTTAATGTTTTATACAATTTTACTTATAATTAATTATATTCAAAATTACAAGTCAGTTGCAATATAAAAATATTTCCGGAAAATGCCTTCGGTTAAATGGTATAATGTTGAGAATTTAGACTGTACATACTTATTTGTATGTTATGTTATAGCTTTTTGTGTATATTGAAAAAAAAAATGCACATAAATAAAACAAGAAATAGAGGAAGAAGTGTGGATCAACAAGTAATTTTTGCAAAAAAATTTACGAAACGAACGATCAACTCCAGTATACATGTACAAATATTCGTTTAAATATATTTTGCTGTTGTTTTTATATGGATTTCGGTATATTTTTAAACAAAAATTAAAATAAAAAAAATAATAATTTAAAACGCAAGGAAACTTAAAATTGTGTTTACAAATTAAAAAACAAAATCAAATAGAATCACGATAATGCTAATAGATACTTATGTAGATTGAAGCCTTAAGGAAAATATTTTACGCAGTACATTTTATTTTGAGTCCATAAAATATGCTGCCATATGCACACTTTTAGCGTAATTAAATAAAAAATTACAAGTATTACCATATTTTAAAATCCTACATTTTCTTTCTGTTTCTTAAAAAAGCTATTTAAAACCCCTAATACTTACACCCAATGTGAGATTCTTAAAATTAATGCATTATTACGGTTTGGCTGTCACTATTAAGACTTCGGAAATACGATAGAATTATACGTAGAACAGCGTTGATATTACTTATTTGATATGTGTGCGTGTCAATGATTAGGATACACTGGGGATAGTGAGCATTTCAAAAATGTTTAGCCACCAACAATAACTTCCATTGTTGAGGATACGTAATATATGTATATGTAAGTACGAGTAGATAGTATGAATGTGTAGTAGACCGCATGAAGTTGAGATTGGCACCTATACAAACATATGTAAATATGAGGATTGCGTTACATTGCTGTGCGTCGGTGTCGGTGTCATATTTGCAGTCGTTTGCTGTCATACCGATGTTTCAGAGTTTAATTTCAGTACAAATTTATTGCTTTTTGGATCGACAACCTCTTCGGCAATATTAAAATGCGGCAACTTGTGTATGGAGACTAAGAGTGAGACATCGTTTTGTATCAGTTGGAATGTACACTCGTTTGAGACTGGTCGTGATACAAGTTCATCACAAATTAACGACCACGATTGTACCCAACGGCGTTCCTTTTCGCTTTGCAATACTGGCGACTCTGTTAGGTATGGCTCAAGGAATGCACGTGGCGATAGATCGTGCTTGAGACAATGCGCCAAGTGCTTTAATATACTTTCGAACGTGTGTCGTGGTTGTTGTCGTGTGACGCGTAAATATTTTTGCAGGGCACGTGCCATCGATGGAAATACCGCTTGTGCCGCTTCTTGCGGGTCAAGTGGCACTGCTGGTGCGGGCTCATTGTGTATGCGTTTGATATGCGTAAATGCCTCCTCTGCGGCTGTGATAAGGCGCGCACGCCGCTTTTTGACCCGGCGTTCATATTCGTGTTCCTCGTAGAAGCGTTCATTGTGTGATGAATCGCGTCGGCGTGCATTGGCCGCTAATACGGCACGACTTTGACTCTGCTGTTGTGCATTATTAACACCATCCACTTCGTAGTATTTAAAACTAGTGGAGATTTTATTGCGTTGTGATTTCGAAATCGGTATGCGCTCTAGATACGGATTAAATATCGGAAAATCTACATAATATCGTTGAAGTACCCAAATAGCTGCACGCTGTATACTCAATTGACCTAGCATATAAGAGCGGGATGTACCATCTGGTGAACGTATAATCTTGACATAATACATAGGTTGTTGATGGCGTAGTTCGAGTAAAACAACGGCAATATAGTGTATGAAGAGCAGCGTATCGACCAAATTTGTTGCGTAAGCAACTAGTGATTTGTAATTAACTGCATCACCACCTGTTTCCACCACCACTTTGGCGCCATTAGTGACCTGTAAAATTAGAGAACAATTATAAATTGATGAACATGTTCAAGTGACTGACGACTTTTACCTGCACCATATAGAACAGCCAATAAGCAAATGTGCAAATGGTGACAAGTAGCAGCACAACGGCACGATACAGGAATATTCTTGGCATAGTAGCGGCTGAGCGACGCATAAAGAGCGCCCACAAGCCGATTGCCAGTAGTATAAGTCGTGCAGTTAGTGACACCAGCAAGCCTTTACATTCGCTACTACATGCTAAGAGTTGTGTGCGCACCGTTTGCGTGAGTTCGGCGTGATCGAAGGCAGATGGAAACAAACCCATGCGTGGCATTACCACCATGGCTACCGGCGAGAAGAACGATACAAACCCTAGTAAGAGCGAAAAGGCTGATTCCAAACGTCGTCGACAAGCAAATCCAAAACTCGTATCGTTTTCTCGATGCCATGCATTATTAATGTCTTCCATAGATATGCTTTGTTCTGATGTATTTCCCGTAACTGCTGTTGTGTTTTCACCCCAATTTTCGTCTTGCGGTAGTATTTGTACCTCGATTATCTCTTGACCATCGCGATTCTCTTCACCTTTGGAGGACATTCATAATTTTCTAGCATTTCATATTGTTACGGTAGTTACCTGTCATATTAACGCTCGTTTGAAACGGTGCCATATCGCCACGTTGGTGCTTACCACTTGATTTTGTATGTCCACTACGATGCGAATGCCTTGTGCGATCCCGATGATAACCGTTATTTACAGTGCCACCTCCGCCGTTATTACCTAAAACACCGCCGCCAGTGCTAGAGCTGTTATTATTATTGTGATTGCGAGAACGTCTAGATCGTCCGCTGTGTTCTGACTTAACAGATTCGTTTTCCATTGCAAACACCGCCAACACAGCGGTCAACAACGCAAACACACACTCTTGTAGGCGTGTGCCGTCCGCTGACAACTTTTCGATCCTGACTACTTTTGTAATTAAATATTTTTTTTTTACAAATAATAGGAGGCCAGAATTATAAATAGTTAAAATATAACCTTATTTTGTGTTAAGTTGATTTGGGGGTTGTTTGGGAAAATTCAGACTTTTTTCTTTGCCTCGGTATTCGTTTTCTTGACGTTGCACTACATAACTCATGTAAAATTCCAATTAGGAGCCGTATTTTATTTAACTAAATTTATGCACCTTACACCACAAGTAATTGTAAAGCAAATTTTTTCTTCTTAACTACTTTTTAACCTATAACTCATTTCATTTTTAATTCTAAAAATTAAACAATTGGAATGGAGATGAAAAATACCATTAAAACGAAAAGCAGAAAAAACACTCCTATTTTTCGCTCAACTGAGTTCTGTTTCCCACAAGAAGCGTTGTATTTTTAATTTTCTCTTTCCTTTCTTCTTTAGATATGGCCAGAGTCATTTATTTTATGCGCTCTAAACATCACAAGAAAAATGCGATCTGGCACCCTTATTCAAACAGATGATTGTATGTTTTGTTTCGCTTGAAAATTTCTTAATTTTATAATATTTTAATTATTATTTGTTTTAAAAACAAAATGTCGATCAAAGAGTCTAAAATAATACTAAAAGAAGTTCGTGAAGACATCAAAAGTGAAAAGTTCAATGATGCTATAGAAAAGTGTGAAGTATGGCGATAAATAAAAGTACAATCAACAAGTAAATTATAATATTTAATACTGTTATTTATACACAGGCTTTGCTTAAAGATGAGCCCAAGAATTATATGGCCTATTTACTCTTGGGAGCAGCTTATCAAACGAGTAATAAAATAGAGGTTTGTATTGTTTTTATTTTATGAAATGAATACGTTTTTATATATATTTACAATTCTTTTATATATTACTTTTAGGCAGCAAAATGTTTACGAAAAGCGGTAGACCTTTCACCGGCTGCACCAACTGTTGCACTCCAGGGACTAGCTAATTGTGCACCGCTAGATGAATTGCCAAAAATATATGACCAATTAATAGGTTTAGTTCCGTAAGTTTAAAGCACAACAGTGAAATGATCAATATTTAGTAATAAATCCATACCTTAAAACCATATGAATAAATTACTTTTTTTCAGCGAAAAATCTGCATTTTATTTTGAGAAGCTTTACGCAGCTGGGCTAAAAAACAGAAGTGTTGCAGAAGAGTGTTTTAATATTTTCAAACGTGAATTAGCACGAAATGATAAAAATGAAGAAAGACATCCACTAGTTTTGAAATACTTGGCTCGATTTTGGATCTTATTTGAATTTGATGTACAAGTTGGAGATGAGTCCCTCGTAAGTTTTGAATGCGATTCCCAAATGAAATCATGTACAATACCCACCCATCGTATTTTTTGCAGTATAAAACTGCTTTGGAAAAACTAATTGCAGACCCACAAGATGATCAGAAACTCAATGCCTACAAGCGATACCTAAAACTACTGTACAAACAACAAAGTTATGCTAATTGTTTTAAGCATGCCTGTGAAGCGATCAAAAACTATCCTCTGGACATTTATGCCTATGAATGGGTGTGCAAAATTTACTGTGAATTTCGTGATGTGTCAATATCGTGCTTAAACGAAGCGCAGCAAACGATAGAACACTATGTGGATGCATTGCTACAGTTAAATTCGAATGCCAGTTTAGGATTACTCATTCGAGCCATTAAACATTTTGAACAAAAACAATTTGTAGCGGCGCGTGATCTGTTATATCGGGTACAAGAGTTACAACCGAAATATAGCGTTGCCTTAGAATTGTTGGCGCGCATAGAAATGTTAATTGGTGTATGGGGTTTGGCATTGCCAATATGGAAATCAATTGGAAAAGATAATTCCATTGAGTACGCTCTTTGTTTATCCCATGTTAGCAGTAGTGATGAACAGTTGCTAGAAGCAATTGAGTTATTAAAGAAGCTTGAACCAACTGAGGATGCAACAACCGCTTTGGCCAGGTAATTGATGCAAATATTTAGCTTTCAAACTGATTTACATGTGTATTACTTAATTCAGTTGTTATTTTAAAATGGGCGAGACGGATAAACTAAAAGAACTGAACCTAAATGCACTACAACAGGCGGAGTTTCTCTTGTAAGCATTGTTTCTATAGTTTTTAGAACAAAGTACATTTTCGGGGTAACTATTTTAAATATTTCTAGAAAGCCTGAGGCTGCGTTAAACTTTCTGCAATCCTCCGGTGATACAGAAACGTTTGATTGCCTTTTCTTACTCGCTAAATTGCATCTACAATTAACTGACTATACGTCTGCTCTGAATTGCATGCTCAAAGCGACACGTTTACAGCCTTACAGTTCGGAATGCTTTCATTATCTCGGAAAAATCTATTACATCACAAAGGATTTGGTGCGTGCACGTAAATGTTTCGAAAAATGTGTGAATTTGAATCCGCTCTGCGAGAGCGCAGTAAATAACCTGAGCGCTATTTACCAGCAACTAGGAGAAGAGGTAAAATTACGACTTAAGCACCACTTTTTCAATGAGTAAAACGTTTTTATCGGTTAAAGTTGGTATTAAGCAGAAAACTTGTTAAAAGCATGGCTAATTTATTTGTTTGAAAAATCACGAATGATAGTTGTTGTTGTTATAACAGCCAGATAATTTTCAGTTTTTTTATGTTTGTGAACAATATTCATTCCACAGGACTTGAACGTTGCGCTGTTGATTAATACGCTGAAATATATGAAAACTGAGGATTCTAAGCGCATACATTACAAGCTGGGCTTACATTACTTTAATGTTAAAAAGTGGGATGAGGTGAGTATTCGCAATGAAATAATTTGAAGGACAATTAATATTCGATTTTTTTTCGGCAGGCCATACAATCCTTTCGCACTGCAATCAAGTTTGATGTGAATTGTATGAGCTATTGGGAGTCTCTGGGGGATGCTTACTCTGAGCGTGGCTCGTATTACTCTGCCATACGCGTTTTTCAAAAAATACTAGAAATGTGTCCTAGCAACATTTATGCGAAATTGCAAATGGCGCTGTTAAAATCGGTATGTGAACAATACCACACATTTAATATAAATCATTTTCACATAACTTTTTTTCGCTTTAGACTATTCGCATGTATCCCGAAGCTATAGCCGACTTCGACGAATTATTACAAACACATCCCGATTACTTGCCCGGCTTGAAAGGTGCCGCTGAAGCACATATTGGCTTGGCGAACAATATGAAATTGGAGCACTTATATGGACGCTGCAAAGATCACCTACAATTGGCGGTTAATCATTTGCAAAGGTAATTTTAAAATCTGAGTTAAAAATATGTGCTAAAATTTTCTTATTTGACTGCTCTGCCAACAAGTGCTTTCTTGTCTGCAAACAATCAAAACATGTTTTGGTTGTGGCGTCTAACTGCAAACGTATTTGTGCAAACTGCGCGCATGCCCAGCTCTTTGGCATACTTGGAGGTGTCGGGCAAGCTGGCAAAACTGAAAGAAAACACCGCAATTTTATCTAGAAAGGACCTCTTCACGTTAGCTGCAAGGTTTGTACGACTTTTTTGTAACAACTTTGCAACATTAATTAATAATACTTGGTTAATTTCTTTCTATTTTTGCTTAACAGGTTTTACACCTGCGCCATCAAATTGAAATCGAACACATTTATCTGGTATGAGTTCGCCTTATGCTCTTATTATTACGCTATATATTTACCTGACGAAGCGTCTACACAATTGGAACTCTCAACAAAAGCCTGCAAAATGGCCATAAATGAGCAAAATGGTCGTTGGCAAAATTGGAATTTGCTCGGCGTAATAAATCTACATGAAGGTATTGCACCATATATTTGTATACCCTAAAGAGGATGTCTCTTGATGTGTTCCGTCGAAGGCCTGCATAGTGAGGCCCATATGCTCTCAGTTAAAGAGCATAATGAACACCTTTCCAAGCAGTTTCAGATAGAATGGAACAGGTTCCTAGGAGCATCAAGAGGGCCTTCCTCAACTACGTCTACGACATAAGACTTCGGACGCAACTAACTTCAGACATGCACGCCATTCAAAGTGGAGCCATTAACACCTTCCCGACTCCCTCTCGGTGGTTGGCGTACTTGGAGTCAAACCACCACTCATTGCAGACGAAGAACTTGAGTTGCCGCGAGAAACGATAGTGACCCTTGCGCAGCCTCGTTCTGGGTACTGTAGCAGGGTAAACTCGTACTTTTCGAGAATAGACCCTGAAATATCAAGCTTATGTCCCTCATGACACTAGCCACCTCTTTGCATGCCTTGCTAACTCCACACATCTGACATCCTTCTCTTTATGGTCTGACCCCGTCGAAGCGGCACGTTTTTTGGACCTACTGTTAGATGAAGTCGATGACAACTTATCTAATCCTTACCATACTAATGGAAATTAGGTACCCATTACAACAACAACATACCCTAAATAGGGTTTATTAACTTTGTGTGTCTGTTTAAATGCGTACTAGTTCCTTAGTTTTTTCATATATCAATCTGAAATTTTGAACACGTTCTTTTCTCTCCAAAATGCTACTCTTTTATGGCAACCACCGATATCTTGTGTGAAAAACTTTTTTATTTGATAATATATCTTCACGAAATTTGGCATTTATTATTGTTTAGGCTGAAATCTTGAATTGTTCAGATCGTACCACTCTAGCATACATATGTATATCTGCCACACAAACTGAACGATCAAAATCAAATTTTTCGGTGCAACTGGATTAACGGATTTTTAATGTTTTGAATTTTATTTCTATAATTTATTTTATAGCGGTCAACAATTTGCCCTTGGCACAGCACTGCTTTATTCAGGCGCTAACGTTCGATCGCAAGTCGTATACTACTTGGACGAACCTGGGTGTGCTCTATTTGAAGTTGAACGAAATAAAACTTGCGAATCAGGCATTTCAGCGGGCGCAGCAATCGAGTCCCATTTATGGAAATGCTTGGATTGGACAGGCTATGATTGCTGAAGCCATCGGTGAAGAGGAGGAAGCTTTGGATCTCTTCAGACATTGTCAACAGTTTGAATATCACGCGGAGTCCTCACTAGGTTATGCCCACTGGGTGTGCTACATCCTGACAGATGAGAAAGCGCGCAAAATATCGCATTATCGTCATGCTATCGACAGCATGTACGCAGATGTGGTGGCACTGGATGCGATTAACTGGTAATAACATTGAAATTAACTGGAAATGCAATAATTTTTGGAAACATTTTCAAACTTCACACACAAATATAGGCACATAATAAATGAGGAGAAGGGCGCCACAAGCGCTGCGCTCTCTTTCCAAGGTTTCCTCAATATACGACAGAAGAATTATGTTCTTGCCGAGCGTGCATACCTGCAGGCTGTTGAGCACACTGCGTCAGGTGCAGATCGCGATAAGTTGTTGACGAATTTGGGTTATCTGTACTTGGACATAAATCGACCCAATGATGCCATAAACGTTTTCAATCGTATAACACACGCCTCATTTAAGGCCATAATCGGCTTGGCGCTGGCATTCGTGCGTGCCGGCCAACATCAGGAGGCATATTCCGTATACAATTCGGTGTTGAAGAGTTTGTCCGACGCTAATGATGATAAAACCGGCATGATATTGGTGGCAATGGCGGCCATGGTGTACGCCTCGCAAGGTGAAGCCGACACGAAAACGATTTTATATCAATGGTCTGTTGTACTTTGTTTTTGTTAACACAATTTCTCACATATTCTTATTTCTTTAGTATTCTGTTGAAAAACTCGCCTATACAAGCATTGTATTCCGCCTGCGCTTTGGGCATTCTACATCAAGACAATCAGTTAACAACAACCATACTGACAGAGCTAAAAAAATACGAAAACTGCGAGACCCATTGCGCACATATCAGCTACTTGACGGCGCAACACTATGCAAGTGTTGTAAGTAACTTTTGTAACTTTTAAAGTAGTTGTTTGTTCTGTTCACAATTATTTTATTTATCCCAACTTAATGTTGAAATTCCGTGTCACAGCAACAAATACGCAAAGGACTTACTTACCTGCTGGCCCGTGTGCACATTTTTCCAAATAACGCCGAACTACGCAAGGTTTTGGCTAATTATCTATTGGACCATTTCAGCCATGCGGCACAATTCCAAGTGGCCACAAGCCAAATCGCGCTGAGCTCAATCAGCCTATTGCATCGCAATAAAACACGAAAGTGCGTTACATTCGTCAATATATGTACATACATATTTACAACTGTTTTATGCATTTTTCCAATTTTTAGGAGCGACTGCATTGAAGATTCTAAATTGCTGCTGATCGCCAGTCGTGCATTAAGCGCCGTCAACAAGACGCGTTCGCTAAAATTAATACAGCATGCTATACGTCTGCATCCGCAAAATCAGAGTGCCTGGCAGGCGCTGCAGCAAGTGCAATGATGTGTATTTTCATTATGTTGTAGTTAGATTTCAAATCGATTGTACAACTGTTATACGAAAAAGCAAGTGGTAATATTAAAACATATTTTATAGCATGAAAAAGATACATGAGGACGTTCCAATAAGTTCTTAGTATGCAGAAGAAATACGAAAAGTTTGAAAAAAGTTTAATCTATTTGTGAATATTCTTAACCCCTCCGAAAAAAAGTTTCCGGAGTGTGCAAAGTACATGCTTCCGGCATTTGACTTTCTCAATTTTATAAATAACAAGGAAAAAATCTTGGCCAGATAAAAATCCGGGTCCATTCCGGTTACGTAGACCCGACTGTCTGAGTATGCTGTGGCCCCTTTGTCTTGTAATTCGGCATAAACAAGATCTAATAATTCCACATTGTAGACCTTCTCTAGGTAGTCGATGTATATCACAGCTTTTGAATCCTAAAAAACTGTGGTCAATACCTTTCTACGCTAAACGTTGATCAAAATGAACGGAACCCTGAGGTTTTTTTTATCTCCTGTCTGTTGGCAGCCATTGGCTGCATAAAACTTTGAATACTTTTCAGTTTACATAAATCCATCTAACGTGGCAACGGGTCTATCTATAATTCGTTGTGTCGTTTTCTTCTTTATTGGGGCAGAGTTTAAAACAGCGCGCCAGCTTTTTTCTGGTTGTCTGGTCATTTCACCATCAGGTCTTTCACCATCTGGTCTTTCCAACGGAGTGGAGGTCTTCCTCTTTTTCCCCGGTGGATACTGCGTAAAATACTCTCAGAGCTGTTGACTGAGACTTATAGAGTTTGGTCTTTGTTCGTCGAGAGCGGACTTTACTTTTCAATTGCCTATTCAATCCTAAGTAGCACCTGTTGGCAAGAGTTATTCTGCGTTGGATTTCGAGGCTGACATCGTTGGTGGGGTTTGCGCTGGTTCCAAGATAGAAGAAATTATCTACTACATTGAAGTTATGACTGTCAACAGTGAAGTGGGAAACAAATCGCGGTGCGACGACTGTTTGTTTGATGACAGAAGATATTTCGTCTTGCCCTCGTTCACTACCAAACCTATTTGCTTTGCTTTTTAATCCAGTTTGAAGAAAGCAGAACCAACGGTGCGTATGTTGAGGTCAATGATATCTACATAGTATATCATTTAGTGTCTAGCAGTTGGTCTAAATATTGGGGTTCTAGGCTTCAGAATATATAGTTCAACAACTCTTACGCCACAATGCCCAGTAAAGAGCAAATATCGCGGTTTAACTTGCTCAACTACATTTCGAACTATACCAGATGTCAAAATAATACGAATGCTCTACTTTATGTATTCAATTAGTTATTTTGTCTATTAATTAAAAAAGGTATAACACAAAACAAAAATCAACTTCCCACAGGTATGTATGTGTGTTATGTTTTTACAAGGACATTACTACAACACTGAACGCTCCGTTACGTGTGCTTGGTCATATTCTCCTCCAAAGCATGTTGAAAGCGTAAATATAACTGTTGCGCACCTTGCTCATTAATCTCTTCGTACTCTGGCAGTTCTCCACGCATGCGCTGCATCCACGCGCAGATTTTCGGATATCTAAAACATTATACTTCAATTAAATTTATGTGTAAAACAAGCTTGTGCAACTTGACTTACCGCCGCTCCTCTATGGTCACCAACTTATGCAACGTAATGAGTGTGGTATTAATGGAAATATCCGCCAAACTCAACTCTTCGCCAGCTACGTAACTGCTGCGTGACAGGAAGCCCTCAAGGAAACTGTAGGCATTATGCGACAGCTCGATACTTTTACGGTGATAATCGATATCGCCACCGTACATTATGCGCGCCTAAATGTAGACAAGCAAAAGAAATGTGTGTAGTTATGGATAAGTTCACAAGGATACGATTTCAGTAAAAACATACCACAAAATCTTTAATAACTTGAAACAGTACGCCGTCCTCATAATACAAGCGCTCGTCTACAATGGCACGCTTTAAAAAGTCTTTCGGATATAAATGATCGTGTTGACTCTGTCCATACTGATTGACCATATAGGTAATGATGGCGTGGCTGTCACACAACGGTACACCTTGATCGACCAGCACGGGTACAGTATGTCGGGGATTTACCTTCAGAAACCAATCACTGTGATGCTCCTGTGCAGCATAGTTGATAGCTCTGCGGATCAAAAATAATAATTTTCATTGATTTTTTATTCATAATGCTATTTTGAAAGATAACAGTATAATATTTTCCAAATAGTTTGTGTACTACGTATTTTATGCATATTTATGTCATTTGTCTGCATGAAATGTTTAGTTAATAGAGCATCTCTTGTGCACTTGTTCCGCCTTGGCAAGAGTACGCTTTAATATGGGGTGCCCATGCTTTGATACATTGTAGACTGGAGGTATCGATAGTGAAGCCACAGAGTCTGTTACAATTCACGTTAAGCGCAGCCAGCCTAAAGGACGACTATTTCTAATGAACCTAACACCTGAAATTCATATGGTATCATTGGCCTACCAGATTAACCTAACTTATCAGCATAGACCTTAAATTTTGTATCTTACTACAGGAAAATGTCTAACGGTGTGTTATCTCACGATCTTGGTGGCCAATAGACGGGCCCAAAACGTAATTGTCTGTTCACGAAGTGCTCCATCAATAAATCCACTGATTGATGCGATATGTGAGAAGTGGCGCCTTAATGATCGTGTGCTTTAATTTCAGGCATGAAATAGTCAGTTATGGCGAACGTGAATTTTCGTAATAAAGTTGAACGAATTGTTAACGTTGTTATATGTAAGTCTTTCCACAATGAAATGGCAAACAATACGTGACTTACGCGTAATCTGTCAAAAAAAAAAAAGGCTATTGAAAAAATAATCTCGACTCTGCCATGTATGTCGCTCAATCTGTGAGGTATGTTAATGAAACGCAGAGAGAATTTATTTTCTAGTGCCAAAGATACCGTATACCTGCTTCAGTTATTTCTAGCTTACAATTGAGTTTAAAAAGGTTACCAAATATGGTAAGAATACGCTCACGGTTACTATATGGACGTACAACTGAGGCGTATGAGTAATTTTTGCTGTCTCTACAGGACGAATAGTAAACAATAAAAGTTACTCATACGCCTTTGTGGCCACCTATAGCATACTAAGATGAATAAAAATGCAAAAAAAATAAAAATAAAATGAATAATAAACGCATAAATCTCTGAATATTTGCATATGTATACGCGAATACATATATAAATAAAAAATAATAACAAATAAGTAAATATTTTTTTCATTGCATTAATAATTAAAAAATGTAAAATAATAGTCAGTATCGCTTTTTGTTCATACTTGTTTTTTTTTTGTATAAATAGTAAAATATAGAATGTCTTATCACTAAGCTCTCTAATTATTGAGATAAAGACATGGCATGTATGTATGTCAGTGACGGTATAACTGATTGAGATTGTTGGTACTTACTATCTTGTGAATACTTGAATTTGTGATAACTTTAACAACGAAATAAAATTTATTTTTTTGCATTAAAAATGTATGTACATTATATACATAGAGTAGTATACTAATATTTATCTGCTATTTAAAATTTCGATTCTCGAACGCAGATGGTTGTTCAGATGTATTTTTCTTATATGATGATTATTTGAAAATGTACCGATTAATGCGGAAATTTACTGATATCAACGGAGTGCTAAATGTTGTTTGTATTATAACTAATCTGGCATTTCAGTTCAGAGATAAGTTTATTTTATCTTCAATGCACTTCGATTCTTCAGAATTTTCAGAACCGAAATAAATGGGTTGGCAATTCACTGCTGTTCTATACTTTGGTTAGGTTTGACATGTAAACACAATGTAATAATTGGTAAAAATTAAATTTGAATTAAACAAGTAAGGAAGAATGAAGTTCAGGTACAACCGAACATTTTCACATTAAAAACTAGGCTTCTGGAAACAACGTTCCTATCTACTTTTTAAATTAAATTGTAAATTTTCTATATCAGCTGTTTTTATTTACACCCATAAACAAGATTAATTGTAATGTGTAAGAATCCTCATACGTATTTGAAATATATGAATTTGTTAATTTCCTGAACTGTTTAAAAAAAATACCCATAAATACACTGTTTGAAAGCAATTGAAACATACTATAAACTACAAAAAATAAGTTATAACCAAAATTAGAAGCAATTGTCAAATTGACAATAACAAAGTTTTGTGAAACCGCTGATTCAGCGTTTCTGGACATGAAATCATACTTCTTACATTCTTTGAGCATACACATATGTATATTTATTGAGCACTAATTACTAGGCCAGTTGACGGAAAGTGTATGGAACAGAACAATGAAAAGCCTTCGCAATAGTCTTGAGCTGAAACACTTTGATTTGCACCCAAAAGCATACCTCAACAAAACTTTGATTGCCCAATATGATGAGCAAGTTTTGAATATTTACTAAATTTATTTTACTAAATGCTACAATGCTACAAAATTTTCTTCGATTTATAGCACTATTATATAAGCTTGAACAACAACGTCATAGCTCTGCTGATAATGTAATGCTTTAAAGCAAACTTTAATGAATACAATTATGCAAAGTTTATTATTATGATTTAGTGACTTTCACTTTAACTAATAAAAATACAAGCATTTTTTGCCTACTCTCCCACGGTACTAGCTGCCGGGTATGGGCATTTACTGATTAGATGTATGTACATATATGTATGTATGTATGTAAGTACCCAAACTCTGTATACTCTTTCTCGCCGCCTCAATGAGATCGTCAGTCAGACAGATTATGACGTTGTAGTCAGTTATTTTTATAAATTATGTGTGCGTGTATGTGTGGGTCGCACTGAATGCGCGCGTGTGGAGCCATTGTAAATTAACGCGAACACACACACTCGCGATAAGGAGCAATTTGGATAAGAGCATGCGGCTGTTGGAAACTCGCAACATTTCTCGTTCTCTCTCTCTCTCTCTCTCTGGGAGTAGCATTATAAGTTGATACGTTCGTCATATGCCTTTTTGCTACAAGTCGCATATTGTTTTATAACTATATTTGAAAACATTTTAATTTCCAAACATTAATACACAATTTAATTCACTGTTTTGTTTATGCATGCAGGGTACGCCCTTTTCTGACATTGACCTTGAAAAAACGTATACCAAATAAATCACTCGGTTCATAACATTCGGTGGCAGAATGAGGATAGAAACACTTTTACATTTAACATATATAGTGACTTAAAATGCAAAACAACGTATCATCAATATATTTGAAATTGAATTTTTTCAATGCTTACGGTTCACTACGTCATTTTACCGCTATATAAGCTTTTAGCAAAAGATATATACAAGTTATAACCAAAACTCATAACCAATAATGACCAAAACTAAAATATTTTTCTAAATAAATATAAGTTTCTATTTAATATCGATTTGAAAAGAGATGTTACGTTATTTAGCATTTTAGTTGCTGATATATATATCTATGTACAACCATATCTACTTTTTATATATGCTTATGGTATATACATACATGCCGCTCGCATGTATGTATGTATGTACTTTTACGCGCGTTGTTTTTATTTACTAAAATATTTATTTATTCTGTAGGCGGATTTGTTTTTACTTCTTTTCAATTTTTTTGTTTTTTATTTTGTTTTCATTTATTTTAATTTTTAGTTTTTAGTTTTTAGTTTTTTTTTTTGTTTATCACTCACTTCAATTCCACATTCAATCCAATATATTTGGACGTGAGCAATGCGGCTCGGGCAGGCGGACTGAAAAGCGCATAGTACAATATCGGACGCGCTGACATATTTGCTAAAACTTCTTGACACGATTTCTTTACGATTCCACTTGCTGGTGGTGCTGTGGCCAGCCAGCCAACGGGTGTGCGACTAAACGCCAAATCGGTGGCGAACGCTTGATAACGCCCGTGTCGGTCGGTGGGCGATCGCAACGTGCTCCGAAATTTGTGTAGAAGTACTACATGAAGAGCAGCAAAATAAATTGAAAGCAAAAACATATGTTTGAGAAAAAAAGTATCTTTTCTAAGAGCGCACAAATGCCGGCTGAATTACAAAAGCTCGGTGGCGGTGGGAAGCCGTTGCGGTGCTTTGTTATATTACAACGAATACATAACGCACACTAACTACAGAAGAGTCACAACTCGAAAAATGGCAATTGTTTAGGAGGTAGAGAACGCCATTAACACAAAAGTGGACTTAATGCTGATTTTCCAGTTAAGTAAGATAGTGACGACAATGAAATTTCTTGGCTAGGTAGATAAGAGTATCGCGAATTGAGACTCGTATATAGAAAAATTGATTTTGAGAATTTTGTAGTTGGGCCTCTTTTGTAGTTAATGTGGGATGTGTAATTATACTAATGAATATTTAGTAAATAAGTAATTAACGTCATAAACAAGTAGGCCTTTAAATATACATATATGTATATGTCAACATATTGCGGCTATTAGAAACCTTTCTCTCCCGACAAAAGGTTAGCGTAAGTTCTTCTTATTCTTTATTGGCGGTTATAGCCAAATTTACAACAGCGCGCCAGTCATTGTTCTTTTTCGCTGTTTGGTCTTCGATGGTCGAGAGAGGGCTTTGGTTCTCAATTGCCTACTTAGTCCGAAGTAGCACCTATTGGCAAGAGTTATTCTGCGTTGGATTTCGAGGCTGACGTTGGTGCTAGTGTTAATGCTGGTTCCAAGATAAACGAAATTATCTACGACTTCTAAGTTATTTCCGTCAACAGTGACGTGGGAGTCAAGCGGGAGTGCAACAACTGTTTGTTTTATGACTCGTTCACTACCAGACCCATTTGCTTCGCTTATCCTGTCTGGAAATAGCAGAACTAATGGTGCGGCTGTTGAGGCTAATGATATCAATTTTTATAGAAGAAGTGTAGATGTCTCTATTCAGTTTTGCAGCTTGAATTATTTTCTCCAGGAGTAAATTGAAGAAGTCACATGAAAGGCATTCGCCTTGTCTGAAACCTCGTTTGGTATCGAACGGTTCGCGGAGGTCCTTCCTAATCCCGACGAAGCTTTTGGTATTAGTTTTGCGGGGATGCCAAATTCAGACATAGCGGCAGCTCCTTTTCGTGCTGTCAAAAGCAGCTTTTTAATCGACAAAGAATGGAGATTGGTGTCCAAAGTGGTGCCGTTCCTTTTCTCACGGGTCTCTTCTAAGATTTGGCGCATGTTGAATATCTGGTCAGATCTCAATTTTCTCGGCCTGAAACCACTGATAAGATCCAATCAGTTTGTTGACGGTGAGCTTCAGTAATTGCTATTCGAACTTTTTCATGGTAGGGCAATGGAACATCTTCTCCATCATCATCGATTGGAGAATCTGGCGTTATATTTTTACTGCCATTCATCAGGCTGAAGAATAATAATTTTAGTATGTTCTGGGCATCAGTCACTAGACCCCCCTCGGGAATTCTATAAAAGTATGCTCCGGTATTGAAACCTTCCGCTAGTCGACGCATCTTTTCGTAGAATTTTCGACCATCACCCCTGTCCGCCAGCTTTTCAAGCTCTTCGTACTCTTCGTACGCCTTTCGGCCTTTCTCTTTTTTATCTGCCAATGCGTCTCGCATTTTGTGGACGATTGTAACGTAGCGAGGTGGGCTGTTTTTTTCACTCCACTGCAACACTGAGTGTACCAGCTTTTTTTACACAGCCGTATAAGTTTTGCGAGGGTACCAAATTCAGAAATAGCTGCATAAAAGCAGCCCTTTTTCGTCCTGTCAAAAGCAGCTTTGAAATCCACGAAGGGGTGGTGTGTATCGAACCTCTTTTCACGGGTCTTTGGCGCATGGTGAACATCTATTCAGTTGTTGATTTTCCAGGTTTAAAGCCACACTGATAAGGTCCAATCAGTTTGATGACAGTGGGCTTTTATACTTCACACAATACGCTCAATAGAACCATATATGCGATGGGAGAAGCCAGATAAATATCTTGCGCAACGATGATTCTTCTAGATAAGCGAATGAGACTATTGCTATAATAGGGGACCTTGACATGCCGTTTAAATCGTGTTTGACAAAAGTTTGAACTTAGAAGTTAGGTTTCTACTAATCGCATACGGAATGTAACCAAACATTAAGTGACAATTTAGAGTTGGCAAAATATGTATTCCAATAATATCGACTAAACTGGAGTAGGCATCGATTAGAATGAATGGAATGTGAGTTTTCTATTAGTTTTGAGCAAAAATTGGTTTTCAATGTGATTTTATTTGAAAGATTTCACATGGATATGCAAAAACCCAATTTTTCTACGAAAACATCTATTTAATGCGGATCTGACCATAGTAAAACGCAAGAAAACAATCGAAAATCGTATACATGTGGTCGCGAAAACTGTAAAGTAGCAATTAACTATACGGATATTAGGTATTTAGTATTAACCCGATTATAACTATTTTCGGTACAAGGGCAGACAGTTATAATAAACTGGTACTCATCAAGGGCATACTTTCCTCATAAATAGATGTTGTATGAATTCATTTATATATATCCATAAGATTAACCGATTTTCGATACAAAGGCAGACATAAGCACAGCGGTTCATGGTACTTGAAAATTTATATTTATTTCGAAAGTTTTTAAGTAAAGGTTGCATACCTTGGCACGCACTATTATTGCAAACTTTTATCAAGATGTACTTATAGTTGCTTGGTTTATGTCATGTAAAGTAAAACAATTGAGTTTTAAATTTTGTTATATGTGGTTGTAGTATCATTTCTTCCGTTCCCATGTCGTTAAATAAAAACTGTTAGACAAATATTAAGCGCCAGTTATAATTGAAATTGGTAGAGTAGTTCCTGGGTTGTGAGATTTTACCTCAGAAATGCCGATGCCACGCGCGTTGGTGAATTTTATATACAGATTTACATGCAACTCCGGCATGTATTCTTTATTGATGGTTAAACAGACATCCGCAATTCATTTCGACTCATCTATTTTTAACAATTTTGGATGTCACAAACAACTATTAAGCGAAAAATATATTATATTAAAAGTATAACCAAGATCAAAAGGAATTTAAGATTAGACGGTCTTACAAATTGAAACTGAAATTGATATTAAAGCGTATGAAAAATTTCAATAGTTATGGAGAGGCCAATTCAATTTAACGTCGAATTGATTGATTTGTCTTTGTGGTGAGTTTAGGTTGTATACACTTTGTACAGATCTGTCTCATATTGATATTTTTATAGCGTCATCTATCTCACCCAAGTCCATTGGCTGCAATTAATCGCTCTAAATTTATATTATTAATTTATTTTTCTTTTCCAAAAAGTGACTCCAATATTTCTATATAAAATATAATTTTATAGTATATTACTTCTGAGTTTTTAAATTAACGGTTACGATTTTACGTGTGAGTCAGAATAGCGTAAGCACTACAGTGGTTAACAAACTGTTTTAAAAATTAAATCACACAGTTTGCACAAATACATGTATGTTTTATACATAATTAGAACATTTATGTATATGTAGGTGTGTATATAGTACATTTGATTTCATATGTGCGTGTTGTTATTTTGCTGCATCATGTTTTCGACTTATTTTTGTAACCACAACAACAACATTAAGGGCGCAAGCAGCTGTTTACTATTTGGTCAGCTATTCTTGTTAGTCCGCGAGTGGAATTGATATAAATAAAGACAAACATTTCGATTTCATTAAATTCTAGAAAGTGTTCGAAAGCAAAGCAAACCAAAACAAGTGCGTGATGTCCAAGCCAAAATTGTATTATTCTCTATTTAGCCCACCAGCACGGGCTTGTATGCTAACCGCTGAGTTAATTGGACTCGATTTGGAATTAATGTGAGTTTTACATTAAATTAATATATGTGTATTGGCTATTTAACAATTTGTTATTGACAGGTTAGTGAATATGGCGGCGAAACAGCATCTCACACCGGAATTTCTGGCGGTGAGTGGCTGCCATGATTGCCATGGTTTACTGTAAATTTCTTGTGTATTAATTCCTTATATGCCATTTTTTAGCTAAATCCGCAGCATCAAATACCTGTGTTCGTGGAAGAGGACAATGAGGTGTTCATAGACAGGTAATGAAGGAAATTTGGAAAATTTTGTGTATATATGAACATATGTACATATATATGTACGTTTTCTCTTACATAAGCATACATTTGTATGTTGTTTACATATGTATGTATGTACATATGTACGTGACATAGGTGCATATAATATAAAGTGAAATATTGTTAGCTGCGATGCGCTCAGCTGGATAGATTTCGGTTTATTATACTCTCGCAACAAAGTTACTAAAGAGAGTATTATAGTTTTGTTCACATAACGGTTGTTTGTAACTCCTAAAACTAAAAGAGTTAGATATAGGGTTATATATACCAAAGTGATCAGGGTGACGAGTAGAGTTTAAATCCGGATGTCTGTCTGTCCGTCCGTCCGTCTGTCCGTCTGTCCGTCCGTCCGTGCAAGCTGCAACTTGAGTAAAAATTGAGATACCATGATGAAACTTGGTACACGTATTTCATGGCTCCATAAGAAGGTTAAGTTCGAAGATGGGCAAATCGGCCCACTGCCACGCCCACAAAATGGCGGAAACCGAAAACCTATAAAGTGTCATAACTAAGCCATAAATAAAGATATTAAAATGAAATTTGGCACAAAGGATCGCATTAGGGAGGGGCATATTTGGGCATAATTTTTTTGGAAAAATTGGCGTGGCCCCGCCACTTTTTTGTACATATCTCGAAAACTACTATAGCTATGTCAACCAAACTGTATAGAGTCGTTTCTTTTAGGCATTTCCATATACAGTTCAAAAATGGAAGAAGTCGGACAATAACCACGCCCACCTCCCATACAAAGGTTATGTTGAAAATCACTAAAAGTGCGTTAACCGACTAACATGAAACGTCAGAAACACTAAATTCTACGGAAGAAATGTCAGAAGGAAGCTGCATCCAGTTTTTTTTTTTAAATTGAAAATGGGCGTGGCGTCGCCCACTTATGGACCAAAAACCATATCTCAGGAAGTACTCAACCGATTTCAATGAAATTCGGTATATAATATTTTCTTAACACCGTGATGACATGTACCAAATATGGGTGAAATCGGTTCACAACCACGCCTGAAATCTCGATTATCACTTTATCATGCGAGAGTATAAAATGTTCGGTGACACCCGAACTTAGCCCTTCCTTACTTGATTTTTGCAAAGTTTCGGTACTACGCTAAAAGCCAGGAAACAAAAAACAAAGCGGAATTTCCAAAACTGTTTCAAAAACAATTTATATATTTTAATTTATATATGTATGTCAATGCCTGGTTGAAAAGTTAATGTACATACATATTTACTACTATGAGCAAAAAATAATAAGATTTTGTTCATAATTTTAAAATTCTTAATTTATTCTTCAACATCTATGTCGTTATACTCAAAGTAATCCCCCTTGGCTGTAATACATTTGTGCCAATCCAGTTAATAACGTCAAATTACGGAATAGCCTTCAATACGCGTAGCGATTCACGGAGTTATATCAGGCGAATACAGTGGTTGCGGCACGATATGGGCTGAAAAGTTGGCGAAAAACTTACGAAGAATTAATGCAGTATGCGACGGTGCTTGTGCTTGCGGTGCATAAACCGAGAATTGGCGGCTTATAATACCAGCCTCTTTTTTTTACGAATTTTAAGCGACGCGTATAAATGTAGTATTCCTTGTTGACAGTTTGGCCGGTCGGAAGGAATTCGGACTGCACCACACCTCGATATTCGAAGAAAACTGTCAACGTAACCTTGATTTTTGACCTCTTCTGACATGGGTTTTTTCAGCTTCGGCTTACATTTGTCACGTTAACGTGTCGCCGTTTTTCGAAAAAATTGTGTGATTTTGGAACCTACCGTGCCTTCACATTTCTTAGGCCCAAATGATGTTTTGGAATGGTGTTCACCGATCCTTTCGATATTTCAACGATGCTAGTAAGATATGTGACTGTTAATCATCGACTTTCAAGCACCAATTCCTTTGCTTTATTAACGGATCATCAGTTGATGTTGGTGGCCGTCCTGGACGTGGTTCTCGACCCTCTTTGAATAATTTGTACCAATGAAAAACACCTTCTCACGACAAACAATTATCACCGTAGGCATTTTCTAACATTCTAAACGTTTCTACACCAGAAATTTGATCCCGCACTTCAAATTTAATGGAATTTCTTTGGTAAATTATTTTTCTAATGAAAAAAATCGCTTAAAGCACTTTATGCACTTCAGAAAGACAAGCATATACTAAACCCTAATGATTATTTTGATGTAACATTTGGCACAGATGTCACTGACCAACTTAGAAAGAGTAAGTTTCGAGAGAAATATAAAAAAATCTTACTATTTTTTGCCTACAGCGGTATCTATAATATATATACATATGTACATCAACATATTTACTTATGACTATTTAAATTGCAAATCAATATTATTTATATAGCTTGTTGGCATTATGCATTATGCCGTTTAAAAAACAAAACTTTTTGCAAAGAAATTTAAAAAGTATGTTAATTCGTGAAGTAACGATTTCTAAACGTTGTTCGGGCGTACGTTTTTTCATGATGCAATGCCAAACAAGGCTATTGAAAAAAGTACCTCTACTTAGATCACCCGTTAAATATGAATTTCGACACTTTTTTTTAACTGACAAATTTGCTAAAGACTCGACCTTTGAGATTGTAAATAGAATGTTTTTAAAATACTTACAATTAATTGAAAATAGTAGCATACATTTAGAGTTCACAACCCGTATACTTCTTACATAAAATGAAAAATTAAAGACGTCATCAGATATTTTAAGCAAAGAGCTGTCATATTGAATTATTCTCGAAATTAAATGATGATGATTATTATATTTTTTCCGTTCAAAAGTTGAAAATGATGTGTTCCTGTTTTTATTATACCCAGAACAAAGTATATTCAGCGGTCTTGTTGAAATTGATAGTTGTCGAAATCAGAATTGAAACCGATAAAAAAAGAACTTATCGGTGTCATGAAATTAGATATTTTTTGGTTTGATATTCGAAACAGAAGTTGTATCAGTTTTGCGTGTCATGAAAGCCAATTTTATCGATTTTGTTATCAGAAACAAATCAAGAAGATAGTCGCTGACAGACTTGAAATGTAAGTTTAAAAAATAGGAATTAATTTTTTTTGCTACGAACTAACTTATCTTTATTTCTATAGTGGAAATCATAAAAATAAAACACAAAATGCCATTATTAAGTTTTTGGAAATATTCAATTATTTTAGGAGAATTTACAAAACGTAATAACTATTATTTAGTATATAATAATATGTAATTCAAATCAATAAAGCAGGCATGGAAATACGTACAAACATACAAATAAATGCAAGCTCACATACGATTCCCGTGGTGCAGCAAGTTGAACAGAGTCGATTTACCTATGTATGTTCGTCTGTATATATGTGAACTACTACCTCAGTTTTTGAGATAATATCGATCTTAAAATTTGTACATAGTTTTTTCTTCATATGAGACTGCCCTTTGGTCGAAAACAGAGATATCAGGTTACTATTTCATATATAGACATACAAACTAATCGTACAAAATTAGGTTATCGTATGTAAACTTTATGCCTTTTCGAAATTAATTGTGACTTACTCTGACTTACGCACAACAATTGAAATATTAAACATGTCACTTGCCTTATCCGACGGCGCTTAGTAGCTTACCTATGTATATACTTTGTTTACATTTGTTCAGTAAAACGTGGGTTTTCGAAACTTTTTTATGTTATATTAATATGCATAGAACTCAACTTTCCAATTTTATTTAAATATACTTTAACTATACCGTAATGAATAATATTTTTTATTTATTTTCTTTACACACCTCTTTGTATATATAATATTACAACATAGCCATGCGATTATGGCTTACATGGTATCTAAATATCACAAAAACGATGATATGTATCCCAAGGATTTAAAGAAACGGGCGCGCGTCGATCATATGCTTCATTTTGAAAATGGCGTACTCTTTCAAGTAATCAAAGATATGGTGGTAAGTACCATATATTAATAAAAAGTCATATACTGGGTAATTAATAGTATTGCATACTTTTTTCGGGCACTTGGTAAATTCTATTTCATCATAACCTGTTGTCTGCCTTAATATACTTACGTTTTCAAGTGAACATATTAATGTAGAATTTCAAATTCCATTCAAAAATTGGAACTCTGATTTTCTTCTCTCTTTAGTTAGGTATCACAAACCATCTAAATCATACAATTTTCAGGCTAGATAGCAGAAAACTTTGAAATATGTGCACACTTACGATCCAATTCGTTTATTTGATTTACTTCTTCTTTATTGACGGGGATACCGCTTATGTGGTTATAGCCCCTTCCAATGTAACCAGGTCCTTTTTCATTTGGCCTTTCCAACGGAGTGGAGGTCTTCCTCTGGTTCCCCGGCGGATACTGCGTAAAATACTCTCAGACCTGGTTACTGAGACTTATAGAGTTTGGTCTTTGTTCGTCAAGAGTGGACTTTACTTCTCAATTGCCTATTCAGTCCGAAGTAGCCCCTGTTGGGAAAAGTAATTCTGCGTATGATTTCGAAGCTGACATTGTTTTTGGTGTTAATACAGAATCCAAGATAGACGAATTTATAAACGATTTCGAAGTTCTGACTGTCAATAGTGATGTGAGAGCCAAGTCGCAAGTGCGAAGACTATTTGTTTGATGACAGAAAATATTTCGTATTGCCCTCGTTCACTACCAGACCTATTTGCTTTGCTTTTTAATTCAGTTTGAAGAAAGCAGAACCAACGGCGCGGTAATGAGGCCAATGCAGCAGCTGTACGCTCTTAAAGAAGATTGTACCTGTTCGTTTAAGCTCTTCAGCTCGAATTATTTTCTCTAGGAGTATATTGAAGAAGTCGCACGATAGTGAGTCGCCATGTCTCAAGCCTCGTTTGGTATCGGATGGCTCGGAGAGATCCTTTCCAATCCTGACGGAGCTTTTGGTATTGCTCAACGTTAATTTACACATGCGTATTAGTTTTGCGGGGATACCAAATCCAGACATGGCGGCATAAAGACAGGTCCCATTCGTACTGTCAAAATCAGTTTTGAAATCGATGAAGCGTTGATGTGTGCTGATCCTTTTTTCTCGGGTCTTTTCCAAGATTTGGCGCATGGTGAATATCTGATTAGACTTTGATTTTTCAGCCCTAAAGCCACACTGATATGGTTTGTTGACGGTGGGCTTAAATCTACACAGCAATTTCGATTCAAAAACAAATTTTTACAAAAGAATTTTAGAATATAGAAGATCTTGCTCTGCAGTAAACAGTAGTACCAGTAAGGGGACAATCCGTCTCTCGGTTCCCAAAAAGAATACTGATTTCTAGCAACCTGAGAATAATAAGAGAGATATCTTATCTTATTGTTGGTTGTTAGCTGTGATAGTTCTGTTTACTTTACAGATAAACGATTTCGATTTTAAACACTTAAATACATGTGACCTGGTCTACGGAGAGGGGGCTTAGATGTCAAAAAATCAATTTTCACTTTTTAGTTGATTCGGATGGAAGATGAGATGCTTTTGTTTTTTAACAGCTGTTTCCCAGAAAACTGGTTTTCGCACGTTAGCTCCCTTTTCGTAAACCAGGTCACATATATATGTATATGTATTTCAAAATATTTCGCATATATATTACTCATATTATATACAAGTGTGTGTATCCAAGCACTTAACACAATATGTATATAATATTTACATGTATTTTATTATATTCATTTATAGCGTCGCAATATCTACGGGGGCGAAGGTGAATTCAACAAAACAAATCTAGACCTCTGCGACGATGCTTATTCTTTTCTGGAGGCTTTCCTTGGTAAAAGTAACTTCTTTGCTAACAGCGAAACACTCACCATTGCCGATGTCTGCATTAATACGACGCTAGTTTCGCTCGATATGCTCATACCAGTCAATAAGAATCGGTAAGTGAGACTCGCAATACAACGTAACGCACACATTTAGTCTCGTCTTTTATCACTTCAATTACTATTGTTCCCATAGATTCCCTCGACTTCAAGCTTGGATGGAGCGCATGAAAGTTTTGTTGCCTTCATATGAGGAGGTGAATATTAAAGGTGCGAAGGTGCTGTGCGAACGCATTAGAAATTGCATGCGAGAGAACAAAGTCAAAACGGAGACCAATATTGAATATGACTAGACATTTGTAATTTTGAAATTAATGTTATACCCCACTGGAATTTATTGTTCAACTCTTCTTCTAAGTTTATGTGGAAATTTTTATTACATTTTATTAATAAATTTTTATTTTTGTAGTTAAATACATATAGAAAGTAATGCAAAATTTATTTAAAAATGTATTGTGTTAAGGCAGACTTGCAAAACTAATTAATTTTTAGCGAAATTCAAATTTATTCTTCAACCCGGTTGCCAAGTGCTTCAAAATAGGTTCCGGCTATTTCTTTAAAATGAAGATTTCTTGAGTTCTGAGTACAGAAAAAAGTTACTGACATAGTTCCAGATAATACAAACAAACTCCAGAGTAATTTAAAGCAAATTTGCACCGTTTTCATTATTTTGAGTTGGAAAAGGCCTTCGATGCTAATTGTTTGTTGCGAGCAAGCATTTTTGATTGGCACAAATTATTCAAAGACAACATCAACTTATGATCAACACGTCAATAAAATAAAGAAATCGGTGCTTGAGAATCGACGATTAACAGTCAGATCTCTTACTGATATCGTTGGAATATCGGAAGAATAAATGAAAACCATTTTGAAAAATCATTCGTGCCTAAGAAAAGTGAAAGTACGATTGGTTCCAAAATCTCTCAATTTTTTCGAAATATATAGTCGCGTTAACGTCTGTGAAACAAGATGTCATGAAACGTATTATTACCGACGATAAGTCTTGGATCTATGCTTAAGACCCGGAAACAGACAACTAAAAATCGTAGCAAAGGTGAGCCGAAGCCAAACAAACCAAGTCAAAGCAGGTCAAAAATCAAGGTTATGTTGAGTTTTCTTTGATTATAGAGGCGTGGTATACTCCGAATTCCTTCCGATCAACTAAATTATCAAAAAGGAATAATATTCGAGTTTTTTTCGCCTGTTGCGCGAAGCTATTCGTAAAGAAGGCCGGAATTTTAGGGGGCGACAACTCTTGATTTTTGCACCTCCGCAATGCACCGTTGTTTACAACATTGATTCTTCGTGAGTTTCAACCAATATCGTGCCACAAACGCCGTATTCGCCTGCGAACTCAAAAGACAGCTTCGGGTAATCCCTTTTGAGTCAATTGAAGACATTAAACGTGAATCGCTACGCGCATTGAAGGCTATTCTGGAAATTGTGAAAATATTAGGTACTTTAAGGGGACGAAACAGATTTTGAAGAATAAATTAAGAATTTTAAAATTATGAACAAATCTTTTTATTTTTTGCTCATAGTAGTGTACGCGAACTAGTCCCTCAGGTTTTATAACATCGATCCAAAAAGTTGCACATTTTCGAAACCGACGATATCGGATCATCATTGCACATAGCTGCCATACAAAGTGATCGATCAAAATCAAGCACTTGTACGGAAACTTTTTTATTTGACATGATATGCCAAATTCCGGCGTGGATTATTTTATAAGGCAAGACCACAATACTTGAAGACATTTTGCAGATCGGATCACTATAGCATATAGCAGTCATACAAAGTCAACTATCAAAGGCAAGTTTTTATATGAAAAACTTATTTGACGAAATATCTTCACGAATTTTGACATGTATTATTTTCCAAAGCAACGCTAAGGTAACTGAAGAAATTCTCCAGATCGATCCACTATAGCATATGGTAGCCTTAAAAACTTAACAAAGAAAATTATGGCAAGTTCTTTCATGGAGACTGCTTCATTTGRTTCCCATTGCAGAACACAAAGCAAGTTCTATATAAAATATTTCAAGTGAAAGTTTCAAATTTTTTAATTGAATTTAATTTCTGCTCCCATATAATTCACAAAACGCATAAAATACCTAATTATCTGTTGTTTTATTAATTTATCTTAAATGAAAATATTTTAGTTAACACTATTTACATTAAATATATTTACAATAATTTCGAACAGCATATATTAGCTTCAAAACGCATATATGTACTTAAATTATGCAACTTATTAGTGATTTATGTTTAAAATTAAATTCAAACGCTGCTTAGTATTAAAATTCATTGAGTACACGGAATCTTTATGCACCATTAAAAGCTCATGAGTAGCTAAGTTTATATATTTCACATCTACATTACTTGTAGTATGTAGTGGTTGCGCTGCTAAAACTCTGCACACACACGCCTAAATATCTAAATCCTCTCCAATGCACAAAGGGTGTTTTTTGCACTTTTTATGTAGCACAAACATTGCATTTATAGGCTTCAATATCAGGTATATATAATATTTGTATGTATGTATTTTGCCTTTAAAAATACTACAATTTTCTAATTCTTTTGTTTTTGTTTTCTTGAAATCGTTTTTCAATATGTCTTTTCTTTATAGTCTTTTCAAGTATTTTGTTCACATTTTTTTTTTTTTTTTTTTTTTTTTTTTTTTTTAATTTTTTTTTTTACAACAGATTACAGCTTGGGCTTCGCTCGTTGTTTNAATATGTCTTTTCTTTATAGTCTTTTCAAGTATTTAGATAACGATTTTTTTTTTTTTTTTTTTTTTAATTTAAGACAAAATGCAATATTACAACAGATTACAGCTTGGGCTTCGCTCGTTGTTTAGTAAATGCATACATAATATATTTACAATTAAATACAGACTACAGATATTGATTATAAGTTTGAAATGGTTATGGAGACTTTCGTGTGATTAATGTGAAACTGCAAATCATGCGGTTCTTCTTTTAAATTTTCGAAGTTTTTTTTTGGATATTTTGTATATTTCATTTGTCTGTTATATTTTAGTTAGCAAGTCAGTTGTGTGATTTCTTTCGATTTTGCTTTATATGATATCCCAGTCCAAGTAAATGATTTCAATATTCGTCAAATAGTCAAGCATTTGAAGATAATTTGCAGAAAGAAAGAAAGGTGGCTGTGTTTAGGTGAGCTAATTTTTGAATTAAAAATTTTGTTTGATTTTGTGTTTAAACTTTGTATAAAGCAATAAAATTATATTCTCGAAAAGGCATATGAGAAGACTAATTACAAATGAAGATAGTGAAGCACATTAATGCGTTACTATTTGGTAAGTTTTTCGTGCTTTTATTATTGATGGAAATTTTATAACTACCTACGGTTTCACCTTTTTTTTTTTGTAGATTGTGTAAAAGTAAAAGGCTTCACCGAATCGGAGTGTGCTCACCAAATTCAAAAAAGCATCAAACTCGCCAAAAGTCCTTTCTTTAAGTCTCCTTGCTTGGAAAAAAACGAAAAGAGACTCAGCCACAAAATTAAAAGAAAACCATTCCTATTTATACATAAATACTTATTTTCATAACGAAATACATGTGTACATACATACATGTACTTTTATAAATAAAGCAAAATTAATGTGCAATTTTTCTATTCTACTGTTGACCTTGGCATAGAACAATTATCCGTTAACTTTGGCATCGAAGAAATCTTCGACCCTATGGAAAGCGGCGATCTGTTACTTTTCGTAGGACATCGCCGTGTTAATTTTCATCGGTCGGAGTAAGCAATACAATCATGCTGCATCGTTTACCTTGCTTGCTTAACAATGTCCACCATATCCAGCTGAGATTATTTCTAATATATCGTTAATGTTGAAAAAAATGTAGTTTTGAATTTTTTTGAATGAAATTTTTTTAGTTTTGGTAATTTAAAAAAAAAGAAATTTCAAATTTCGATTTGATCAATTTTGTCAGAAACGAAATGAAGGTGAGGTTTTTAATTTTATAAGAGATGAACATTTATTGGATAGGAAAGTACTTTTTTAGTTAGATTTATAACCATATTCAAAGCATATTGAATTGGAATACAAACATTTCTACTTGATATATATATTTTTTTTATTGGCTATTCACATGCAACTTTACTCGCTTTGTTTGACAATTTATACTTTAAGAACAAAGCAAAGAATGTCAAGTGTGTAAATGAACGCTTTACTTTACATTCTGGTGAGTATTGGTTGGCAAAKCGTAAAGGATGAGAGTCGCCCAATATTTTGCTTCGCTTTGCTGCGTTTCACTTCGATTGAAAATACTCATAAAAGAGCATACATCAACTTTTCTGTCAAAGCAAATTTCTGAAACAAAGCGAAGCAAAAGTTGTATGTGAATATGGAGTTAAGGTTAAAATTTACTAAAAGCCATAAAACATTATATGCTATTAAAATTCGCTGGATGGAAGTTGATAACTTTATAAGCCCATTCCCAAAAGTCCAATACATTGGAAGACTTGTCAATTCGGTTTTAAGGAAATCATAGAAGCCTTACCAGAAGTCTCTCAGTTAATTAATTACATAAACGATATTTAATTTGTTGCTGTTACAAGGACGAACAAAAAGTTCGAAAAAAACAATCGCACACAATTTAATTCCTAATTTAAGTTGGAAGTTAAGATGTAAAAGAATATTTTATGAGCGTTATAAAAATAATAATGCTTCGAAGGAAAAACCAACCTTAATAATTTATATTTTTTTACAATTTATAAATATGTAAATCAAGGAATAATGAATTCTAACTTGTTTATAGTAGTCAGCTAATCATGCAATGCAGATCAATTGAAAGTTAAGATACCAAATATTATACAGATTTTCAACAAAATTTTACATATATGTCACGATACTGTGCCTTAATTGACATTTTGAGCATGTATTTAAAAATATATATATCGAACTTATAACTGCTTATATGAGTATTTCTCGTCACCTAAAAAAGCAAAATAAGGTAACATCACTTTTAATAAATTTACAGGCGAAGGAAAACCCATATAATAGAAACCGCTCATATTGAAAAAAAAAAATTAAATTTTTATTATAAAATGGTTATATATCGTCACCTAAAATGCAAACCAACGTATCATCAACAAAATCGAAATTGAGTTTTTATTCCTGAAAAATTTATATTATTATATTATTGCTATGCATTTTATTTAACGATGTGTATATACATACATACATACACATATATCTATATGTTTAATGTTTATATTTGATTCTGTTACTAATGAGCATGTGGCTAGATATCGCATATTTTTTTTAGCAAAATCGAAAGAAATCGCATTGAAAAGTAGTCAATTAGGAGTTTTGTTGCTGTTGTAACAACATGAAAATCTGCTTAACTGGTTCAGCTAGAACTATAGATCGTTCCATTTTCGAAGACTCTACAATGTGAATTGCCTACTGCTGCATAATTCTACGTTATATACAACCTAAATAAGCATATTTATTAGTATTTCTTTTTTTCTAAAAAATTAATATTAGTCTCAAAATGTTTTATTCTGCGCTTTGCTCATTGGCTCATACAAATGTATATTATTTTCGTAATTTGTTGTTGTTTGCTATTGTGTTTTGCCAATCATCACAGCGCTTTTATATCTAAATACATACATACATATGTCTAATGCAAACGCACATTTACAGTTATTACAAAATATATATCGTTTTATGCATATGTAAATTTATGTACATATGTATATGCACACCACTAATATTACAAAATAATCTATTTATGCGCTTGGCATTTCCATTTTCGACAACACTGCAGACATACATACACTATTTAAATATACAATATATATAATTACACTAATGTGATCCCACATCAATATCTTATAAAGCAATAAACTGGTATGTACACGAATGCATAGTTTTGTTGTTGTTTTTGTTTTTTTACATTTAAATTTACAGTAATTATTAAATATAGTAGAAACATACTTTAACTGCTAACATATACCACGAACAAAGAGCTCGCAACTTCGTCGCCATACGACAGCTCAATCGAATGTGGTCCAATTGTGCATGCCACCGCCGGCGAGGGCAGCCGTGTTGGCGCCGCCACTATTGCTGCTGCTGCTCTTTACATTTGCCGCCATAGTTGTTGCTGTTGTTGTTAGTGTGTGTGGTGCGGTCGTCAATGTGAACTGATCCAGGCCATACTTGCGCAACAGTTCAAAGTCCTCGTCTGGTGCTGGCATAGGTGGCGGTTTGCTGGTAGGCAAAGGTGGTGGCTTCATTGTGGGCGCCTTCAATTGAGCCGAGGTCAGAGCACGTGTTTGCGGTTGTGCGCGCATGTGTGGCGATCGTAGATGTTGTGGCGTGTGATACGAATATAACGGATTGCTTACGGTGCTAGCGGTAGTGTTGGCCAAGATGTTAGTTTTGTTATTGGTATTAGCTGGCAATGTGGTGGACTTTAAGCCATTCGTTTTGGCATTATTCACCGTTACATTGCCATTGCGCAGCGGCAGCGGGCGTGCATTCTGATTTAGAGGATCGAAATCTTCCAAATCGAAACTGGTGTTGTTGCTGTCGTCCAGTGATATCAGATCGTTCATGGTATCCTCTTGCGACGAGGTTGACGAGGCTGCAGCTGATTTGAGTGAATATTCGGGCACTGGCAAATGTTGTGGCTGAAGTGAGCGCAGCGACTGCGGGGTGATAGAACAAATGTTAATTATATTTGAGCTGTACACTTGATATTCCAAGTGGAAGAGAGTAAATAGCGGTGTTTAACAGTTTTTATACACAGGCAAAAAAGCGCAATTAAGGTAAGAGTCTAGTTAGCAAGCAAATTTTAAATGTTCTTCGGTTTTTTTTTAAACAAGGAACAGTGTTAATGATAAGCGATAGACAATTACAGTTTGTTTTGAACTGCGTTTGTTTGTAAAAAAAAAAAATAATCAAACGGAAGTTAAAATTAAATAAACATTTCGTTTAAACCGAACTATAATACTTTTTTTTATTTATCAGAATCTATAGCAGTTATATTCTATAGTGTTTCGATCTGAACAATAAGTTCGGAGATTTTAGTGATGCCTTGGGGATTTTAGTAATATTATATAATATCAATGAAACTGAGAGACTCGATCGCGTATATACAGACAGACAGAGGGACAGACAGGCAAAGGTACAGACGGACATAGTTAAATCGACTCAGTTCGTCACACTGATTAGTCGTCTTAAAATCGATTTGTTGCTGTTGACTCCTAGGAAAAGAGAGTTTGTTTGCAGCAACTGCTTAAGTCGGTAAACCGTAGTAGAGCGTTGCGATTTTTACAATGGATATAAATATCAAATAAAGAATTTGTTTCAGTTTTTTTTTTCTAATCAAATTTCGTGTTCGGAATCGTTGCGAATGTTGGAAGAGGCTTACAGTGATTCTGCGTTATCAAAAACACAAACCTACAAGTGGTACAAAGCCTTCAAAGATGGTCGATAGATCGTTGAAGTCATGCCTCGTTCTGGGCGACCTCTTCAACTGATGAAAATATTAAAAAAAAAGTGAAGGATATGGTGCCTAAAAATCGTAAGGTAAGTGTTAGAGAGATGGCAATAGCCCGTTCAAATGATTTTGGTGCATATTTTCTGTATGAAATGCGTTCTTGCTCGACTCGTCCCAATTAAGCAGATTTTTCTTTTCAAAAATATTATTATGAGCAAAATTTCGAAAACGATTTGAAAAAATAACGGCATTAGGGTATATTATATTACTAGTAGGTTGATTATAACCTAAAATATATTGCACTAAGTAAATAAAACTGCTCGCAATTCGAAACAAATACAACAAAATTGAACTTTAACACAAATGAGTGATACTCAAGCATTGGAATTAATGATTTATCACATATTATATAGTAAAAGAGTATGTGGTTAAAATGTTAAGAAAATTAAAAGAATAAGCATAGTAGATTTAAATGGCAGTAAGTGGAGAGGGGAAATGGGAGGCAGGAAAAGACATGTTATGTAATCCAAAAACCCGGTAGTTAGATGGAGATGAACGCAGTTAATATCTGAAAGCGGCATATCGCACTGCACTGCAGGGCCACACTACAACACTTGAATACATTTGAAGGTACGGTACAAATGCAGGTTGGTAGCATAGGCGGACAATTATTTGTTGATTACTGGGGCATGCCCCGCGGTACCTCTTTTTTCTGTCGTGGAGCCGGCACTGGTGTAGTCTCAGTCGATGCCGTCGTCGCCGCCGCTGTTGTCGTACGCGTTGAGTGATCGTCACATGAGCGCGCCTGATGAAAGAACGATGACGATGCAGCCGACACAAATGAGCCGCCACTTGAGTCGAACGATGACGATGACACCGAAGCATTGGAGGCAGTCGAAGACGACGAATGGCGCAGCGCATCGTGTTGCAATACAGTGCGGTCCGTATAGTCTTGCCAGCAATTGTGCTCCAAGCGTTGCAAGCCCGCGTGCACGGCGGCAGCGGCCATGGCGATCGCATTACTCCCGCACCCACCCGTAATTATGCTACCGCCCGACGGTGCCAGCGCCGGTGTCGCACGTGTCAAATTGAAGGCGTTCTCCGCGCCAGAACCATCATTGTCGCCGGTGCCTTGACGTCGCGGTGGTATGGGTGGCGATTGCATGTCTGGTGGATTGTCGTAAATGGAATCGGTTGTCACGATTTTGTTGGGTGTCGATGTGCGCGTTGCGGTCTGTGGCATTGCCGCTGCTGCGACATGCAACGACGTCTTCTCTTCGTCTTTTGCTGATGGCTGGGGCACCGGCGGTGGTTTCGTGTCGACATATGGATGTAATGTGAGCGCGGTTAGTTGGCGTCGCACATGCGGATGATTATAGTATGATACCGTTGCGTTGGCAGTTGTGCCCAGAGTTGGGCCGGCGCTTAAGGTTTGCAGCAGATGTGCGGCTGGTGGCGGTGGGCGCGCTGGTGGTGGACCACCGGTGCGTGTGGCTGTGAGCCTTTGATGGTATTGATATTGTTGTTGCTGTTGCTGTTGTTGATTTTGCGCTCGCTGGTGGTCATGCTGATGGTTGTTGCTCGTTAACTGACTGTGCTGATAATGATGGTTGTGTTGATGATTGTAGTGATGCTGTGGATGAGTTTGGTGAGTGGTTGAGTCTAGACTGATGCTGGGCTTAAGCTATTAACTCGTATTTATGTTTTTGTTTTTGGAAGCCAAAATATTTGTTTTTTTTTTTTTTTGTTTTTTTTGTACATTTGTTGGTTGATGATGAGCATTTGTGGTGTCATTGATTATTCAAAACATAGCACAGCAACAAATATTGGTGGTTGTGGTGGTGGTAGTAGGGAGATGTGTTGTCGATAGTGGTTTAATGGCAAATTGCCGTTGCGATTGCGTTTTAATTTTGTTTGTTTGCAGGGTTGATTTTATGAGCAAAACAACAACAACATAGAGCATGTGCAACAGAAATGCATGTACATAATAAAAAATGTAAAGAAAAAAGAACAAAACAAAACCGATAAGAACGCAATGTAACGAGAACAATGAACTTACAAAAGCACACACACACGCATATTAACGCACATACATAAATAAATATATTCTAATTTAACAAATATTTATATACATATAATATGAAGCTACATTCATATACTTATATAGTTATATATTATATATTGTGTATACATAACAACAATGCAGACATTTAACAATTGCATTCAAACTCAGAACGTCAGGCAGGCGTGCGGGAGAGCTTTCAGTGGGATCTAGTTACAGTTACGTTTGTAACAACAAAAGCGTTATATGTATGTATTATACATTCTTCCATAAGAATTTACTACGTGCATATTCGTATATTATATGGCTAGTAATGAGTGCATATTTTTTTGCTTAAGGGGTTAGATTGTAAAAAATATAATTTTTTTGGCTTAAAATACACTCAGAAATCCTAAAAATATTGGTTGGCAGAAATGTGATAAAATAGTGTCGATATTAAATTTTCTGCATTGTCGAAACGTTCAGGTCAGTAAATTTCAAAAGGTAAAACTTTAAGGTGTTATACACAAAAAATTTCATATCGTTCCGGTAAATATTCTCGAAGTTACACGCACATTTGTAAAGCCGTTTAAGAGTGCTTGGAAGTACAAGGCCAACCGCAAAAACCGGTAACAACAGGACTCGAAAACGGCTGAACAGTTTAACAAATTTTAACACGGACTTCTTAAATATATTTTTTGGTAGTTAATCGAAAATTTTTTCTCACCAATATATATTTTTTATAAACAATTAAGGCTGAAATTTTCATCAAAAAAACGGTTTTTTTAGAAACCTCCATTTTGTCAAAAAATTTGCTTACTCCTTCCGTTAATTACTAGATTTAACATTACTTTAACGAAATGTTTTTTTTTTTTTTAATTTCAGAGGATCTCCCGGAGATCAGCTGCAGTTCCTTTCCTATTAAATATTGTTACCAATACTAAGTAGTAAAATACAAATAAAAGATACCAAAATATGAGTAAAAATTTTTGGATCAATAAAAATAAGTTTTTTCAGAAACAATTCTGGAAAATTCGCTTTTTTCCGTACTTGGAATTGTATATATGTGACTCTTTAAATGCATAAGATCAACCTCTCTCTATACCACCGACGCTCGTCGCCTTTACAAAAATGTGATACGGCCAGATTATCCTAGTAAACGTCATTTTGTTTCAAAATGTTAATATAAATGATAATTGTTAATATAACTATCTTTATACACTACCAGAATAAAATGTCAAAATTAGGCTGTTTTTGAGGGTTCCACGTAGGATGCTTTTCAATTTCCGTGAATTGCCAACTCTAGTGTTGCAATCTGGAAACTCACAACTTTATATTAAATTTTTACATTTTCGGAAGGTTTTATATACGAGCGCTATTTGTGTAGTTTACAGTAACTTAAATATTCGTCTCCGTTAAAAAATGAAATTGAATCGAAAACATTGTCGCGCGATTATTTTTTACAACATTCGACGTATATTATCTTAGAAACAGTGCATCGAAGAACCTAATTTAATTTTTACCGATGAAACTCCATCGAGGACCAGTGTTTATCGATGGTATGATGAATCTAATCTAGGTTGTAGATTACTCTAAGACGAATTTCGTGTAGGGCGTCCAAAATGAGTGGTTGTTACGGAAACTATTGAAGTTGTGCATAAACTGATATTACAAGATCGTCCTGAGATCTATCGTGAGTTTGAGACAGCTATACGACCATACTTTCAACATTGGATGAACATTTCATTACGGTGGATGCCACATAATTTGTCAATCGCTCAAAAATGGCGCGTGTAGATTGGTGGTGAGAAATATTTAAAAAATACGAAAGCAGTGCTTCGAAACACTTTTTTGACATTGTGCTAGGTAATAAAGGTTTTTGATGTGTCACCCACCGTGCAGTCCTGACTTGGCACCGAATAACTTCCTTTTACTTCCGTATGAAAAAATTAAACTAAGTGATTAACGGTTGTCGACACCTGAAGAAGTGGTAGCTGCATTCAGAACGCACGTTTTGGTTGGTTGGTTCAAACACATGCAAAAGTTTATAGATCTTCGATGATTCAAACTTGTTTTTGTTCTCTAATATCTAAGGCTTCATAACTGTCTCTTATACACATCTAGATGTGTATAAGAGACAGCACCTGAAGAGGTGGTAGCTGCATTCAGAACGCACGTTTTGGTTGGTTGGTTCAAACACATGCAAAAGTTTATAGATCTTCGATGATTCAAACTTGTTTTTGTTCTCTAATATCTAATGCTTCTAATATCTAATTTAATAATAGTTTTCTTTTAGCGTATTGTAGATGTGTGAGAAGTCGTCACATGCTTTTGTTTATAGAAAAGAGGATGAGTAGAGTGCTTTGGGTTACGAGTTTTTCCTCAAAATAAAATATTTTAATTTTCCATTTTTCGATAGAATATTGGCGTTTCAATGGATCCCATACGCAAACAAGATTGTTAGAAATTCTACAGGAGTCTATTAGATCTATAAATGATTTAAAAACTCACTGATTCATCGAACATACATTATTTATTTATTGTAGAAGCCTTATATTACATATAGTTATACATACATATATTTGCATGCGAAGCTGTGCATCAATCCATATAAAACAAAGAGTGTGGAAATTCGTATTAGTCGTTCTCGTGCTGAATGTGCACTGGCGTTTTTCAGGTGATCCTGAACAAACGCCTTAGAAGAATAAATTAGTGCTTAAGTAAATATTCTAAAAATATTTTGTACCTATTGAAAGCTCGAAATATAGAACAATATATTAACTCTTATCCCGATTTGAACCTTTTTAAAGATCTTTTTTAACAAAATCTGCAAGAAGTCCATTTAAAGCTGAGAGAACTAAATATATTGACACCACCTGCCTGACGCACACACACGCATACATAAACGTCAAAACAAACACGTAACACACTAACAATATAGATTCGACACTCACAAATGCAACATTTAATTATTTGCAGTAAATAAACGAAAAACATTGATAAACAATGATAATATTCTTGTAGGAACTACTCACGCTGCGATCCACGAGTGGTGGCTTAAACAATGGATGATTTTGCAGTTCTTGCGACAAATTCATCTCCGACGAACAGAGCGAGCTTGCCGGGCTAATAGTAGGAGACGGAGCCAAATGAGCAGCAAGATGAGCAGTGCCATGCGTAACGCCCGCAAAACCGTTCGACTGTATGTGCGCACTCGAGCTGGACATCGCCAGAGGCGGGGCACGTCGCACAAACTGGCTGGAGCCATTCAAATCCTCTGGACAGGCGTATTGAAACGAGGCCGCCGTCGCCTGATTGCCACCCGTCACACTGACGGCAGTCGTACGCTTATTGCTGAAGATCGGCGAACTCGGCGCTGAGTGATGCCCACCAATAGATTTGGTTTTGCCGTAGCCGAAGCCTACACCAAACGCGCTGCCGCTGCTGCTGCCGCCGCCGATGCTATTACCGTCAATGCGATCGTGCTGCGAATTCGATGTGAGATGCGAACGGAAGTGTGTCTGCGAGCTGTTCGGTGGTGTGATGTCGCGTAATTTCGATTTGAAGTCTTTGTAGGCGCTCTTGACACCGCGTGAGCCCTCCTTGACCTGCGCAGAAGAGTAAAGGGACGAGAAAAAGTTGTGGTGGGGTCAATTAGCTATTATTAGAGCGATGGAGGTTAAGTAATATGGTTTAAAATTTATTACAAGCATACTTTTGGGCGTAAGGTAAGCGATGTTAGTGTTTACGGGATTTTAGTTACAACAAAACAAACAAAAATTAACATAACGAATAGCAAATGTTAATTTGTAAATATTATATAATACAGTCAACACTGTTATATAAAGTACATTATTTAAAGTAAATAATTAATTAACTAGCTACTTATACATATACGTACATATATGCCACTCACCGATTTGACAGCAGACTTTACGGCTGGATTTGTCTGCGTTTCAACGTAAAGATGCGCATACGGTGAGGAAACAAGCCGAAAGAAATTTTCACAATGCGTTAATAGTGATGTTGTTTAAAAAAAGAATTTGCAATAAGCATTATTTCAAAACAAATGCATTTTTTATTTTATTTTTTATTATTTAATTGAATGCAGAAATGAACGTCGAAGCGCAGCAACGTATTCGCCAGTCGTCGTCAGAGTGTTGTGACAGTTGTGACAGCGAGTAGCCGTGTGGTAGAGCATTGGCAGTGGCAGTAGCGGTTGATGATTGGCGTGTGGTAGCGATAAACAATTTAAAAATTTGAGTTTTGCGATTTTAATTATGATAGCAAATTTGTTTGGGGACAATGCGCGTTCAAAATAATCGACGATTTTAATATGAAAAATACGAAAAAAAAGAAAAGAGAGAGATACAAGTAATGTTACTGCTAGTAGAACTATGTTTGCGTGTATTGATTTGATTGTATGCTTGTATGTACAGAATTTTTTTTCAAAGCGGATTTAAGTTTTAGCTGCAATAATATAGATGAATTATATATATTTGGAGAGCACATACAATATATGTGTATATATGAATGTATGAATGAGTGTACAACTGTATCAATGGATGTGTATAATGTTAATGGATATTGCTTCTATCGGTATAAATAGCTGGTATTAATATGGATGCTTAAACATTTTTTCGGTTGAAAACGTATTTTTTAGTGCCATTGTTTTATTTATGAAAATTATTATTTTTTGGCGTATTATTGAAGTCATTACAAGCCATATCCCATTAAAAAAAAAAAAGTGCTGTAATTATTATTCTTATAATAATGCTTTCGAAGGTCAGGGCCATATATGGGTTAATTTTTAATATACTACTAAATATTCCAATACACAAATACAAGTTTTAATCATCAATACCAATTATTTACTAAAAACTTAGTTATATGCATTAAAAAAAATTTATTACGAATATTTTGTTGCACTACAAATACGAGATTTAAAGAAACAACAGTGTTTATGTCCATTTTTATGCGCCATTCCCATTTTTAAGGGGTTAGATCAGTTTACGGGTTTCAAAAATATTAAATTTTTTTATTGTCCTATTAAATTCTACAACACCTCTAGAATATTGTCCTAAATGTTTAAGTTGATCTGAGTAATAGTTTCGAAGATACAGATTTAAGAAATTATGCGCTCGAGGCTAGCTAGACTAAGTGCGCCGTCTTTAAACGCGTTTTTATCGAAACTGTGTTTTTGAAGGCGGTTGGCAAGATTTCTCGAAAACTACTTAATCCATATTCGAGAAATTTTGCACGAAGGATTTTTTCATTACAACTACTAGAATTAAAAAATGCCGCGAAACTTTCATTTTTTTGTAAAAATGTCTGCCAAAAATCCAATTTTAAGTTTTTTTCCCTTCGTCCACGTTCTAAGTTAAGGTTTGAACTAAAGCATGTATTTTTTCACTTTAGATGATACTGTAAGGAGTTATCCTGCCAACGCGGGCGCGTCTTTTTTCCGAGGGATCACCGGAAATAACCGAGTTTAAAATATTTTTCCAAAACTTTCATAATTTTTTTGTTATTATTGTAAGTTTGTACCAACAATAAATTGTAATAAAATATTTCATTATTTATATGAGAAAAAATTGCTGAAAAAAGGTTTTTTGTTTATCCGAGGAAACATTTTAACCCATTAAGAGCAAACAGCGTTTACAGAAATTTTTATGCGCCCAATCCATTTTTAACAATTATGAAAATTAAAATGGCACTAACAATAAGTAGTGTGGCAGAAATTTGCTGACGAAAAATATCACATTAGGGTGGCAGGTATGCCGATTTCATTCGATAAAGCTAGCACGAAATTTTGAAAAACCGCGAACTTTAAATAGATTTATGCTTCTATCATCAAACGAGAAACTAAACTTTAACAATTACTCCAACATAAACCACAAAACTGTGAGGATATCACTTTCACATTGAAATATTTTGTTAAATCCGCTGATTTTCTCGAAGCTGCATTTTACAAATCGGGCGACTAATTGCTTGAAATTTTTACTGTAACTTCACAGAAACTTTAGTGCTGTTATTGCAACTTGTTTTTATAAACATGTTATCGAATATATTTTTGGAAAAAATTTAACCTCTTCTTACAAGTTCGCCATTTTGCGAAAAATAGTTTAAAACGAACGACAAACTACTGTGGGTAAAAAATAATAGAGAAGGGTTTTTGATAGGTGCAAATTATTAAAAGAAGGTCGAGAACGCGTTGATGACGAACCACGTCCAGGAAGGCTATCAACATCAACTGATGATCAACACGTCAATAAAATAAAGGAATTGGTGCTTAAGAACGACGATTAACAGTAAGAAGTCTTATTGGCATCGTTGGAATATTGGAATATTCGGAGAAATCATTTCGAAAGATCATTTGGCCCTAAGAAAAGTGAAAGACGATTGGTTCCAAACTCACTAAATTTTTTCGAAAAATAGGGAAACGTATTTTTACTGTAGATGAATGTTGGATATATGCTAACGACCCGGAAGCAGACGATCAATCGGCCCAATATCATGGCAAAGGTGAGCCGACGCCGACAAACCACATCAAAGAAGGTAAAAAATCAAAGTTACTTTGACAGTTTTCTTCGATTATCGAAGTGTGGTGCAATCCAAAATACTTCCAACCGGCCAAACTGTCAACAATGAATACTATTTAAGTGTTTTGCGTAGTTTGCGTGAAGCTCTTCGCAAAAATAGGCCGGAATTATTGGACGACAACTATTGGTTTTTGCACCACGATAATGCACCGTCGCATACCGCATTTTTTCTTCGTGAATTTTCGCCAAATTTTCAACCTATATCGTACGCAACCACTGTATTTACCTGATTAAGCTTCGTGTATCTTCTGTTCTCCGAAAATTTACTTTAACAACTGTTTCGAAGATTTGAAGTATATTGGGGCCAAGGCAGATTACTTTGAGGGGGACACATAGATTTTGAATAATAAATTATAAATTTAAAATTATAAACAAAGGCTTACTATTTTTTGCTTATAGTAGTACGTACTTTACCAGCGAGTCTTATGCGTAATAATATTCCGAATCTTGTTTTGTTTTTGAAAACACGAATTTGTGGAATCATCTTCGCCTCTTGAGACCCTCATAAAAAGGTGCGTCCTAAGATTCGTCCAATAGTCGCCAATTTGTGGCCAAATGTCAGTATCATTTTTTATTAGGCAGGTAGTTAGAATGGTAAGTCAGCGGGACTGAAATCCCCTCTCTATAGTTTTTTCTCTCTGAAACATCACGTGCTGCTTTCGCTAGTTCATCTGTTTCATAGTTAAAAAATTCGAACAGCTGAACTTGCTGGCAGTTCCTTACAGGACAAGTCTTTTTTTTTTTTTTGTTTTTGTTTCTAAGTCACAATACATATTTGTTTTAGCTTAAAGGTATAAACACGAAGTACTTTTCCTTATTCTCAGTATAAAATTTCAAAGTAAAACTTAACTTCATGTGCAGTGTTTTCTTTTCCTGTTCTAACTTCCTTAAAGCAAAAAGGATACAGTTTTGTTCTGGTGACAGCTGGGTCTCCGAATATACTCTGCGACCCTTTATTTATTATATATATATTATTTATTATAAATATATAACCCACATACATGTAATATTTTTGCAACAATTTAAGCGAAGCTCAATGAGTCATGACCGAGCAATGTCTGCCAAGTGAAAATAATGAATTATGTTGTTGTCACTACAAAGAGACCGACCTTTCGCGATGTACCCGATTTCTATTAGAAGCATTCCGATCAAATGTATTTCTTCTTTGCCATCTTTAAAGCGTCGCCTTAAAAATTATCTATTTAATTTATGTCACTGTGTTAGTGTTTGCAAATAATGTTGAAATCTGAGGAAGTGAAAATTCATAAAATACCAAGCATATACCACATATGAATGTATGTATGTATGTCAGTATATATAATACATAACTACAACGAATTGTGTGGTATTTATCTTTATCAGTGCTTGGCAGTTAACGTGTTTAGTTAAGTGCTATAAGTAAGACTTTATCGTATTTTTGGTATGCCTTCGTTGTACAGTTCTTTATTGTTTTTTTTTTTTTAAATGCAGTGCTTTCTA